>NC_043704.1:129005004-129058496 GCF_006229205.1 Suricata suricatta
AAAAGAAAAACCAAAGGAAAAAAAAAAAAAAAAAAAAAAGCAGGCAGCAGCTCCCCCTGGTGGATAGGCGTGGTTTGATGGGGTAAGTCTTGGAGTCTGCTCTCAGAGGCTCCGCCCCTGCCTGAGGCGAAATGAGCAGCAGGAGGTGAAGTGCGCACCTTCACAGACTCAATTGAGGAGTCCCCACCCCCAGTCCGGATCTCGGTTGCAATGTGGAAAGGAAAAAAACAAAAAGCAAAAAACCGAGTGTCTCTTAGTTTCCGATAGCTTTGCTCAAGAAGCTGTGCGCTGCTGGAAATGAGCTGGGAGCTCCCGGGCCTCCACCCGCCACCGACTCTTTGTTGAGGGTCCCGTTGGTGTGCGCCTTATTTCTTCCCTGTGGGCACCCGGGATTCGCGCAGTCCGTGCAGGAGGCGGGGTGTGCCGTGGAAATGCGGTCCGTGGTCCCGTTCCCAAAACCAAGTTCGAATTGCTTGCGCCCGGCGCAGTCGCCGGTCCAGCTGCTTCCCGCCGGGGAGCGCACCTCCCCAGCGCAGCCGCTTCTCACAGCCACAGAGGCCTCTGATTTCCCGCCGAGATGGCTTAGGGCTGGGGGCTATTCCTTCTCTTGTGCCCCGCTGCCCAGCAGTTATCTATGGAGTGGGTTTCTGTCTCCAAGCGCAGCCAAGCATTCTATACCTCTTCCCCAGAGACAGCTCCATGAGCGTGTTCCGACTCTGTCTCTTCCCTTTGTCTCTCGGGCGCTGCGCGCTTGCCCCACGTTGGGCTGGGGATCTTACCTCCCCTGCCCGTCTGGGCTGGCCCGTCCTCGGATCTCCCCCGTTCGCCCCCACTCACTCAGGTATCCTTGAGGTTCTGTTCCTTCTGGAGTGCGTATTTTCTCCTTCCGCTCTCTCAGTTGAACGTAATATTCTTCTCAGTTCGAAAAACGGTGCGGAGGGAGTTTACAGAGCTCCCTTCCTCTCCGCCATCTTCGCTCCACTGAGTTTCTTAAATATTAAAGGAATCTCTTCGCTCATGATCCCTGCTCCGACTCCTCCAGTCCCAGGTGACTGACGCAGGGAGGCGTGGGTGCAGCAGCCGCTATTTGTAAACATGCTCCATGTGCGCTCGCCCAGCCCCATTCGCACGCCACTCGTGGCACCTGAGGATGCGTAGCTTTCTCACACTTAATATTTCTTATCCTTTTGATTTTAGCCATTCTGACCGGTGTGAGGGGAGGTACCAGTTATTCTCATGTGTATTTCCCTGATGATGAGTGATGTTGAGCATCTTTTCACAGGTCTCTTGGTCAGAGAGAGACAGACAGAGAGTGAGAAGAGAAGGGGGCAGAAAGAGAGGAAGGCACAATCTGAAGCAGGCTCCAGGCTGTCAGCACAGAGCTCAACTTGGGGTTCGAACCAAAAACTGCGAGATCATGACCAGAGCTGAGGTCAGACACTTAACAGAGCCACCCAGGCACCCTGATCTCTGCCTATTTTTTAATTGGACTATTTATTTTTTTGGTGTTGAGTTGTGCAAGTTCTTTATCTTTTTCTTTTTTTTTCTTTTTGAAATATTATATACATATTTTTGAATCATTTGTTTTTGAGAGAGAGAAAGAGACAGAGTGTGATCAGGGAACAGGCATAGAGAGTGAGAGACACAGAATCTAAAGGAAGCTCCAGGCTCCGAGCAGTCAGCACAGAGTCTGATGTGGGGCTTGAACTCAAAACTCTGAGATCAAGGGTCACATGTTCCACTGACTAAGCCAGCCAGAAACTCCTGTATATTTTAGATAACCCCTTAATGGATCTATCATTTGCAAATATTTTCTCCCACTCATTAGGTGGTATTTTTTGTTTTGTTGATGGTTTTGTTGATGGTTTCTTTTACTGTGCAGTAGCAAAAATATTTTTTCCCATTCATTAGGTTGTCTTTTTTGGTTGTTGATGGCTTTGTCGATGGTTTCCTTTGCTGTGTAAAAGCTTTTAATTTTGGGTTGTCCCAGTAGTTTATGTTTGCTTTTGTTTCCCTTGCTTGAGATGACATATATAGAAAAATGTTTCTATGGCCCATGTCAAAGGAATTACTGCCTGTGTTTTCTAGGAATTTTATGGTTCCAGATCTTACATTTAGGTCTTTAGTTTATTTTGAGTTTATTTTTGTGCATTGTGTAAGGAAGTGGTCAGGTTTATTCCTTTGCATGTATTTGTCCAGTTTTTCCAGCACCATTTATTGAAGAGACTGTCTTTTTCCATTGTATATTTTTACCTCCTTGTCATAAATTGACCATAGGAGTATGGGTTTATTTCTGGGTTCTTTATTTTGTTTCATTGATCTATGTGTCTTTTTTTGATGCCAGTATCATAGTGTTTTGAATACTGCAGCTTTTTTATTATTAAAAAAATGTTTTTTATGTTTATTTTTGAGAGAGTGCATGAGCAGGGGAGGGGCAGAGAGAAAGATGGAGACACAGAATCTGAAGCAGGCTCCAGGCTCTGAGCTGTCAGCACAGAGCCCAAAGCGGGGCTTGAACTCATGAGCTATGAGATCATACCTGAGCTGAAGTCGATGCTTAACCTAGTGAGCCACCGAGGCACCTCTACTGCAGCTTTAATAGTATATCTTGAAATCTGGGATTGTGATAGCTCCAGCTTTTTTTCTTCTTTCTCAGGATTACTTTGGCTATTTGGAGTTTTTTGTGATTCCATTAAATTTTAGTATTATTTGTTGTGCTGTGACAAATGTTGGTATTTTGATAGGATCGCATTGATCTGTAGATTGCCTTGGGTAGTATGGACATTTTAACAGTGTTCTTTCAATTCATGAACATAGTATATCTTGCCATTTGTGTCAATTTCTTTGATTGAATTTGGATTTTCATTGAGTTGAATTTCCCATTCAGTTTCTTTCACTGATGTATAGTTTTCAGAACATAGGTTTTTCATCTCCTTGGTTAATTTTATACATAAGCGTTCTATTCTTTTTGGTTCAGTTGTAAATTGAATTTGCTTCCTTAATTTCTTCTGCTGCTGCTCTGTTATTAGCAGATGCAACAGATTTCTGTGTATTTATTTTGTATTCTACAACTTACTGAGCTCATTTATTAGTACTAATAGTGTTTTGGTGGAGTCATTAGGGTTTTATCTGTATAGTATGATGTCATCAGCAAATACTGACAGTTTTATTTATTCCTTACCAATTTGGATGCCTTTTATTTCTCTTTCATGTCCAATTGTGGCAGCTCAGACTTTCTCATTATTATGTTGAATAAAAATGGTATGAATGGACATCCTTGTCTTAGCAGATCTTAGCAGGAAAACTCTGTTTTTTACCATTGAGTATGATGTTATCTGTGGGTTTTTCATATAAGGCCTTTATTATATTGAAGTATATTCTCTCTAAACCATTTTGTTGAGAGTTTTTATCATGAATGGGTGTTGTATTTTATCAAATGCTTTTTCTGTGTCTATTGATGATCATATAATTTTTATCCTTTATTTTGTTAATGTATTACACTGATTTGCAAATCTTGAACACCATTGCATCCCTGGAATAAATTTCATTTGATTATGGTGGATGATTTTCTTAAATGTATTGTTGAAATCAGTTTGTTCATGTTTCGTTGAGTATTGAGAGATTTTGGTCTGTAGTTTCCTTTTTTTGTGGTGACTTTGTTTGGTTTTGTTATCAGGCCAATAATGGACCCATAGAGTCAATGTGGAAATTTTCCTTTTTCTTTTGTTTTTTGGAATAATTTGAGAATAGGTTTTAACTCCTGTTTAAATGTTTGGTGAAATTCACCTGTGAAGCCCTCTGGTTGTAGACTTTTGTTTGTTGGGAGTATTTTGATTACTGATTCAATTTTATTTCTAGTAGTTGGGTCTGTCCCAATTTTCTGTTTTTACTATATTAGATTTTTATTATAAAAACATAAATGTAAATTTGTAATATATAAGTAATATAAACTAATATAAATATTTTGTAAACATTTTTTATAGTCTGGATTTTGTTTGCTGATACATTGAGTATTTTTGTATTTAGTTTCATAAATGATTTGTCCTTCAGTTTTTCTTTCTTATAATGTCCTTTAGGTATATATACCAAATACTGAAAGAAAAATCCTAATTTATAATCTTGTCTTGAAATTACTCCTAATTCTTAAGAGTTTAATTTAAATCCTTATGTTTGGGGGGCGTTGCTGCTAATAATGTCAGTTTGCAATGCTCTGATTTAGGTTATGTGTCATATGGGAGTCTGGAGACTGTAACATGATTGTATTACTGTTTTAGAAAAACCTTTGTTTTCCCCTTGGTGCATTTCTAGTTTTTTAAATTGAGAAGGTTTGCATAGAAAATAATTCACATTTTCATCATCGTGGCAAGAAACCGTATGCCCATTAACAATTACTCCCTGTTTATTTCTCCCTCCAGCCCCTGGCAACCACGAAGTCTACTTTCTGTTTCAAGTTTGCCTGTTTTGGATATTTCCTATAAGTAGAACTATATAATATGTGGCATTTTCATGTCTGATTTCTTTCACTTAGCAAAATATTTTCTAGATGCTCCATGTTATATGGCATATGTTAATTTGACCCTTTTTATAGTTCTTGTGATGACCCTTCTTTTGTGGGCTAGAGCTGAGGCCTCTGTCTTGTGAAGTAAAATGTAGTCTAACAAAAAGAACAGAACTCTTACTACAGCTGTGAAATTGTCTATAGTAAGCACATTTTAGGAGGAAAAGTAAAAGTAAATGAAGAATTTCAGGCCAATATTGGAAAAAATTCAGTCAGAGATCCCTCTATAATTATTGTACTTTAATGCAATTTTATTTTTTCTTAGCTTTCTAACTTTCTAGGATTTGTTTGTGTCCTATTGTGACTGTGGGTTGTAAATATTAAACTCCAGTAGGATTCTAATTAAGGCCTCGGGGATTGGTATTTTATTATTATTATTTTTGTGGCATAATACAAACATGATAGAGGATTCTGTGGATGGTTTGAAGGTAAAGAAAAAATGCAGAACTATTTGTTTAACAGACTATTGTTTCACATTGAATTATTTCATTATTTAATTTTAATTTTTAATTGGTCATCAGTTTCAAGTATTCTAAGTGCCTTGAGTGAATTAACTACAATTTCAAAATAGCCCCTCCAAAAACATTGTAAGATGGGTGCTAATAATTACTTCCTTATCTTCATTTTCTAGAATCAGTAGATGTTTAGAGAAATTGGGTAATTTGCCCAAGGTTTCACATATAGTAAGTAATAGAGCTTGAATATACATAGGCAGCCTGACTCAATAATTATACTGTTTTCCTAGGGTGTGTTACTTGCATTTGCAGGTCTGCCAGCATCTATCAATTTCTGAGCTGTCTAGGATGTTTTCTGTATCAGAGAGTGCCTTCCCATATAGTGTGTTTCATTTAATATTCTCAACACATCTAGGAGCAAGCTTGAAGTACATATACTTTCTTTTGCTTAATATTGTATTTCCAGAATTTTTGTTTAGATAGTAAATGTTTGTTTATTCAAAGTTGCACATTAAAGATGTACTAGATAGCAGGCATTGTATTAAGTTCCTTGGAGATTTCAAAGATGAATTATACTTGAATGATCCCATTTAGAAAGAAAGTTAAGATATAAATTATGATACAAAGTAGAAAGTGTCATAATAGAAGGTGTTCTGGAATATTAGAGTAGAGATATTTTTCTATATTGATACTTTCTTTTTTTTTAAATTTTTTGACATTTATTTATTATTGAGACAGAAACAGAACATGAATAGGGGAGAGGCAGAGAGAGAGGGAGACACAGAATCTGAAGTAGGCTTCAGGCACTGAGCTGTCAGCACAGAGCCTGCTGCAGGGCTCAAACTCATGAACTGTGAGATCATGACCTGAGCTGAAGTCGGAGCCTTAACCGACTGAGCCACCCAGGCACCCCTATATTGATACTTTCTCTTTCTCTTGTCTTTGCTTCATTTTATCATTCTGACTCTTAACATTTTAAATTAGTGGTATGACCCTTCAATCATTCCAAGGCCTGTTATTACTTTTGAAAATAACCTAGAGCATATGTTTTATTTGGTTTTAGGGAATGACAGAGGAAGAGGAAGACAAACTCTTGGCACTGAAAGACTTCATGATGAAATCTAACAAAGCAAAGGCCAACATAGTAGACCAGAGCCATCTTCATGACAGCAGCCAGAAAGGTGTCATTGACTTAGGAGCGTTAGGCATAACTGGGAGACAAGTTGATCTTGTTAAAACCAAACAGGAGCCTGATGACAAGCGAGGTTAGTACGTTTATATATGTGTATGTGTTTGTTTAGTGTGTTATTATTTCATAAGGCTAATTATTTCATAAGGCATATTAGTTGTAGTAATTGGCAGTAAAATAAAAAGTCACATTTTCCAGGTATAGAACTTTCAGGTACTGTATGTGACTTCATTATATAATAGGCGGATTTGGGGGAGGAAAAGTGGAGAATTGAATGAACAGTTAAGAGCTTATATAACCTGTCACAGTTATGGCTTTCTGTATCAGAGTCAGGATTCAAACCAAAGCTGGACTCCTACTCTTAATAATAATGAAATCATGTTGCCTTTGTAGAGATGTATTATTGAAGACAAAATCCTGTTTTTTAATCCTTTAAACACCAACCCAAAGTCAATAGTATATGTTAAAATGAGATAATTATTTAGTTTGTTTAGCAGGTTTGCCCAGTGGATTGAAAAGAACAGTCTTGTTATTAACAATGAAATAACAGAAGAGTGGAAACCAGAGACTTAATCAAATCATTGTGAACTCTTGAGATTTAGAATTGTCAGCTTTTGTGACAAGGATGTTGACATTGGTTGTATGAGTTTATAAGATCTTGTGTATTCTTTCTGTAACCCTTTTTGGAGATGTCCTTATTTACAAGTATGTGCGTTTAAAAACCACTCTATTCCAGTATCAGATTTTAAAGGCACTGAATTGTATTTTAAAATAAACCTCTAACTGCCAAACTTGGAGTACAGTATTTGGAACTTAATTATCAGTGGTTTACATCCATAATAAGTAAAACACTGATACAGATTATAAGAAAAATACAAGCACCCCAAAAGAAAAATATTGAAGGATTTGAACTTACAGTTGGAAGAAGAATAGAAATGCGTTTTTGAAAAGATAAATAAATGCAAAACAATGAGATGCCATTATGTGATTAGCAAAAAAGACTGATAATACACCTATTGTTAGCAAGGGTGTAGGGAAGTAAGCATTTTCATACACTGTTGATGAGATTATAAATTGAACATGTTCTTTTTAGAAAGCAGTATCCTTACTGTTTGAGTCAGTATTTTCAATTCTGAAAATTTCTCCCAAGAAAACTGACAGGCATGTGAAGAAATATGTATAAGAATGTTTTCAGTTTAAAAAAAAGAAATAATTGAAGTGATCATTAATAGGGGAACGGTTAAATAAACATTCAGTGTATTTGGTTGAGAGAAAAAGCAGGTTGTGAAATACTTTATATTACTTTGTACTATTTTATTTTTGTAAAATGATACGGTAGTATATCATAAACTGTGTAGTTTATGGGATTTATGTAGTTTATGGGAAATTCATATTATATTTTGGTAATTAATACTAGACCTTTGTGTTATTGAATGTATGTTTTGTAATTGGAGAAAGATTTTTTTAAGAAGAGTTCTACTCTATATAGTCTGGAGGTAACTATATAGCAATTGATTTTCATATTTTGTTTGCTTGTTTCCCAAGTAACTGAAACTGAAAATAGGTCATATCAGTGTGGTCAGTGACATTTGAAAAAGTTGTTTTTATTGTTGGTTCTTGAGATAAAGTGGTTATTTGAAATTGGGCTCATCTTAGAAAACTAGGAAGCCATTAGGTCTAATTATTAATGCAATTATTAATGCAAGTGCATCTGTGCCACCTCCCCTAGAGATAAAGTCAGAGTTAATGAGTTGATATACAAATATAAATGAATTGGAGATCGTAAAGAACAAATAGGATGTGAAGTCCATTGTAGCCCCTTCCTAACCAGAAAAAAAAATCAATAAAAGTGTTTATTGGTTTTAGAGGTTTCCTTTAGACTGACTATTCTGAATCTGTTTTTGTAGCTAGAAAACACGTAAAACAAGACTCAAATGTAAATGAAGAATGGAAAAGCATGTTTGGGTCACTGGAACCACCGAACATGCCACAGGCCCTACCTAAAGGGAGTGACCAGGAAGGGATTCAGACTGGGAAGCCACCCCGTTCTGAGTCCTCTGCTGGCATTTGTGTCCCTTTGTCGACTTCTCCACAGGTACTGTCATCTGGGCAGTAATCGTTTTCTCTTTCAATCTCATTCTGCTGTTTTTGTCGTTTAAAGGCTGTGTACTATACTGGAAAAATCAATATAGTGAGTTGTCCTTTTTAAGGGAGGATGTGCTTCTTTCTTTCTTCAAATTTTATTTAAATTTAACTTAGTTAACATATAGCATAATATTGGTTTCAGGAGCAGACTTTAGTGATTCATCACTTCACATAACAGTGCTCATCCCAACAAGTGCCCTCCTTAATGCCCATCCCCCATTTAGCCCATCCCCCTCCCACCTCCCTCCATCAACCTTCAGTTTGTTCTCTTTAGTTAAGGACCTGTTTCTTTCTCAATCAGGTTTATCTTTAATTTTATAGCCAAGGGGAAGCCTAGTTATTGAAAGAATCAGTGAGGGCCTTGTATTAGCGTACTCATGAATAAAGTGATCGGAAATTGTGTGTTGGAGACATCATTATGAAATGTGATTTTAATTAGGTTACAATGAACCTTTTAAACCTTTTATTCTTTCTCTAATATATCTGTAAAATAACAAAAACATTTCTGGAAGAAAAGTCCCTAGTTTGCCATCTGTGAGAAATTATGATCTTTATATATTTTAAATATAGTTGTAATTTAAGGTAACTCTTCCCTAAGCCAATTACGTTTTAAATGAAAAATATTAACTGAACCAACTGATAAATTCTATTTCTATTCACTTAAATTCTGTGGATTTTTGTTTAATGTTATTGCTATACTGATAGTTCTTTTTTTAAAATGATGTGGAAGTTTGGAAATGTAATATTTGTGGTTAAACTTTATTTTAATGAGGTTTTCACTGAACAAATGTCACTAAATTTAAATGGATTTAAAAATTGGCATGTCAATAAGGAAAAAAGCTGATATAATCAAAAGAGAACATGGGTACATTTTTGTCATCGAGTATACTTTGCTTTATAAAAATAAATACTTATAATTCTGTTTTGCAGCTTCCAGAAGTGACAAATGTCCAGAATAGAAAACCAACAGTACAGGTTTTAAGTAGTACAATTTTACCGTCTACCTACCAGATTCGGATCACAACGTGTAAAACGGAGCTGCAGCAGCTCATACAGCAAAAGCGGGAGCAGTGTAACGCGGAGAGGATAGCTAAGCAGATGATGGAGAACGCCGAGTGGGAGAGCAGACCGCCGCCGCCCGGTGAGAGTGCCGCCGCCGGGTACTTGTGTTCTAGCCCGGGTGCCGACGCTAGGCTCTAACGCAGGCTGCGGGCCATTAATTACCAGGAAGTAAGAACAGAGCTGTCACTTGAAAGTCCAGAGGAAGAGCATTAAGTGAGAAATTTTAAGTCATCATTTGTGGAGTTTGGATCTTCTTAGCTGTGGGGGCAACTTGCAGCGTCTTGTTTAGGCCACTTAGTGTTTTCAGCCTGTCTGGGGCCCGTTTTCCCCATTTACAGTGCTAGGTTTTACCCGCCTACATAGTGTCATGCCACTTTTTACAGAATGTCAGGCTTCTTGGAGTAAGCTCCAGCTTTTCATTTCTGAAGGGCCTAACATCTGTTTTCTTCTAAAAAAGTAAAACATTTGGAAAGAAATGGGTATTTCTAAGAAGAAAACAAAATTAGCTGTAATTCCACCATTCAGTGATTATCAGCATTGAGATTTTGGGGAAACACTGCCATATTTTGAGAAGATTGAAAAGAAACTTAAGAGATATTTCAGATGAGAATGTGGCTCAGCTCTGTTAGCAGACTTGCCCAGTGTAAATGTGGTAGAGCTAGAGCTAGTTATTGATATCAGATATGTAGATTTTAAAAACATTTTAAATGAGTTTCTGTATATAGATTTTAATAATAAAAATTTAACTTGAAAACTCTTGAGAAGAAATGTGTAGAAGACATAGAGTAGTGTGTCTGTACTCAAGGGGAAAATGCTGATAGAGACAGATGATTTTTTTTTTAATGTTGATTTATTTATTTTGGGAGGATGGGGAGGGGAAGAGAGAGGAGACAGAATCCCAGACAGCGCAGAGGCCCATGTGCTGTCAGTGCGGAGCCCTCCAGGGGCTCGATCCTGCGAACTGGGAGATCGTGACCTGAGCCGAAATCAACAGTGGGACGCTCAGCCAGCTGAGCCACCCAGGCGCCCCTGCACATAAATGCCTTAAAGATTAAAATATTAAGTAGTAAGTGGCATCTTAGGTCATATAAATTTTATCAAAGTATGCTGGAATGTTTAAGTTGTTTGTGTAATATATATACCAGCTCTGCTTTCAAAACAAAAATATTAACCACAAACTCTCTATTTGATGACAGAATGTCATTATAAGTAGCATTTTATACCTATGTGGAACTATATATTGTATTCAGTAGTCACAGAAAATGTATCAAGTTTTGAGGTTCAAAAAATGTGGGATGACTTCTGATTTTTTTCTTGCCACGCTTGAGTGGTTGTGTGAAATTGATTTTCTCAGAGGGAAATGTTCAGTCTAGCCTGGTAGATTGTCTAGACTTCATGGCAAAGTGATTTTGATCACTTTCAAATCTAGTGTATCCTTTTTAAAAGTCACATTCATTTGTTCTTCCCACACATGTGAGCTAGAGATCCAGTGGTAAACATATTTTTTATCGTAGAGTTTGCCAAGTTTGGCAATAGTCTTGGTTTCATTTTTGTTTTCTGGTAAAAAAGAAATAATTTTATCCTAAATTGGTATTGTTATCACAAAGGCACTATGTTGAATTCCAATACAGGATGATCTTCTATTTATTTATTTTTATTACTATTTTCTTTTGAGAGAGAGAGAGAGAGAGAGAGCGCGAGCGCGTGAGAGCAAGTGGGGGGAGGGGTGGAGGGAGGGGGGAGAGAGAGAGAATCTTAAGCAGACTCCATGCTCAGCACAAACCCTGACATGGGCCTCAATCCCAGGACCTTAGGATCATGACCTAAGCCGAAATCAAGAGTCGGATGCTTAAATCACTGAGCCACCCATGCGCCCCCCCCCCCCCCCCCCCCCCCCCCCCCCCCCCCCCCCGCCCCATACAGGATGATCTTTAGCATAGCTTTCTGCGGGGGACCAGCCCATGCACCCCAGTCGAACGGTCCCTGAGTAGGTGGTTGGTGTCAGCGAAATATCTATAGGAAGGAAGACAGACAACATGAATGGTGGTAAAACCACATTTTACTAAGAAAGTCAGTGTCTTTTATGCCATAGGGGTTTTACACATTTTTTTTCTCTTTAATGATTACAAAGCTTATGGTCCTTGAGAGAGTAAAAACATGCCCTGGGAAGGATCATTTTTTTATCACAGAAAAGAGAACAGCCGTGAAAACAGAAGTAAAAAAACAGGAATGAGGGAGTCTGTCTCTCAAAGAATCTTCTTTTCTTCAAGGTCCTTTAGCAGTTATGTCTGGGCAAGACGCTTATCATTCAAGGGGTTAATTTTAGACACAGGATTGTTTTTGCCCCAACAGCAGGCGATGAGCTGGGAACAGAAATAAAGTAAGGGAAAGCAGGTGCCACTAACTGACCCAAGTTGATTCAAAACTTAAAGGTATATGCCTTCATTGCTTTTGCAAAGCAATGAGAAAAATCCCAGATTTTTTCTCCTGCGCCCCGGAGGCATAGCATCCATGGTCGCTTATGTAGATTCTCCTGTGTCCTGGAGGCCTGGCCATCAAAGGTCGTTCTGTGGGAGGTGTTTTGGCCTGCTGGGCCCCAACAGCTTTCTGTTTTATTTTAAGATTGATTAATATTAAACTTTAAAAGTTACACTTAATATAAAAGTTGACTCCTCAAATATTGAAGACAGTTATATGCAAGGACCTATGCTAAGTACTGTGAGCGATTGAGAATGGGTAAGACATGGTCTCTGGCCTCAGCACACCTATAATTTATTAGAGGAAATTAATCATAGACAAGAATATACATAATAAAACGTGCATAGATGTCATAAAGTACTGGAAAATCCATGAGCTATGATTAATAATAGTATTTATACCAACATGTTGGTACCGTACAGTAAGTGATTCGAAGTGGATGTTTACTGTGGATGTGGGGCAGTATTAGACACTTTATACATCTCGTTTATTCATATCCACCCTTTGGGTTCAGTAATAAGTCCCTCATTTTACAAATGTAAAATTGAAGCCCAGATATTTTAAACATCATATTTTGATGGATCTGGGTCTTTGAGACTTTAAGAACCAGGTTGCCTCCCTTGCACCCTTTTTATCTAGATCAGGGTAGTCGTTATCTCTGGCTATTGAGCAAGTAGTCAGAGTTTTTCCAGGTAGTAAGTGACTGTTGTTCTTTTTCAGACACTAGAGAAGGGTCCCGGGTGCAATCCTTCTAAGGCTCTTTGAGCAGCACTTAATTGCTATCTCGGATGTCTCACTCAATAGCTAAAAGTGTCTGTTATGGCCTAGTAGGCCACTCTGTATTGGCTAGCTATCGGTACCCTTCGTTTAGTTCTTATGATGGGTCTTATGCTGGTCGTTGGTGACTGTGCTGGGAGGTGAGAGAAGCATAGTATTTGTAAACTAGAGTTTAAGACCTGCTCCTTTGCTTTTCCTTAGGGTGGCGTCCTAAAGGGCTGCTAGTTGCACATCTTCATGAACACAAATCTGCTGTAAATCGAATTAGAGTCTCTGATGAACATTCACTTTTTGCAACGTGTTCAAATGATGGCACAGTGAAAATCTGGAACAGTCAAAAGATGGAGGGGAAGACCACCACTACCAGGTAATACATGCTTGGGAGGAGAATCCATTTATTTAATCAAATATTTATTGAGTGGTCACTCTGACGGGTGCTGCTTTAGGAAGCAGGGATACACAGCGATTATAAATGGACAAAAATACCTGTTCTATGGGGCTTTCCTCCTTGTGAGAGATGACAAACAATAAATAGTATAAATAAAACGTACAGCATGTTACATGGTAAAAAATGTTTTTGGAGAAAAATACAGCAGGGAAGAGGGATAGGGAATAGAGTAGGGGTGGGGGAGAGTAGAATTTTAAATAAATTGACTAAGACTGCCTCACAGAGAAGATGGTCATTTAAGGAAAGACCTGAAACAGGTGGAGGAAAGAGTCATGTGGCTCTCTCTAGGAAGAGCATTCCAAGCAGAGGAAAGAGAGATTTCACAGGCCCTGAGGTAGAAAGATGTTTGGCACGTTTTGAGGAATAGCAGAAAGGCCTGTGAGGCTGGAGCAGGAGCGAGCAAGGGAGAAGAATAAGCGGGTCCAGATTATGTAGGGCCGCACGGGCTACTGTGAAGGACTCTGTAAAGGACTTTGGCTTTTACTCTGAATGAGATGGGATCCTTTGGAGGGTTCCAAGCAGAGGAGAAACATGGTCTGGGTTAAATTTTAACCGAATTACGATGGCTCTTGTATTGAGAATACTGAGGCAGTTAGAGGCTATTCTGGTAATTCAAAAAGAGATGGAGGTAGTGGGAAATGATCGGACTTTGGATATATTTTGGTGGTGGAGCCAAAAAAATTTTGCTAAATGGGTTAGATGGAATATGAGGAAGAGAAAAGTAGAAGATGATGGGATGGCGCTATGTAAGGAAAACACTCTACCACTGCCCTACTGTGGTCAAGATGGAGTTCAGTTATGACTTGAAATCCCTAGGACTCTGTGCCGATGTGATTTTGAAAAGTGTGATTTCCATTTGTACCTTTTTGTAGTTACGTCCCTGCTTGCTATGTAGTCTGTCTGCCAGTCCTCCATCCCTCCATCTCCATCAGTCCTACCATATTCATATGTGTTCTGTTCCTAGTTTGGTCTAGGTCTGAAAAGAAAGCTACTAGAAATCAAAATTGAATTTCATGCGCAAAAAAGATGTCTCTGGTGCTTTTCTTGTTATCAGTTCAGTGACCATAGTTAATCACAGAATCATCAGAGCATCTTTGATAACTAAAATAAGTCAAAAGTTGACTCTTTTTTCTTTTTAAGTTTATTTTTGTGAGACAGCGCATGTGAGGGGAGGATGGCCAGAGACAATCCCAAGAGGCTCCACACTGTCAGCACCGGAGCCTGATGTGGGGCTCTGTCTCATGAAACATGAGATCATGACCTGAGCCAAAATCCAGAGTCGATGCTCAACCAACTGAGCCACCCCAAGAGTTTTCTCTTTAGTGAACAATGAGATGCAGTTTTGTGCTGTTGATGTTTTTTAAAAGAGCTCTGCAATTTTACTCTATGCTTGTTTTTCATGTTCATTCTTTCTTGGCATTGCATTGGTCAGAACATAAATCGAAAGCCAATAACAGAATCCCAGAACCCTGGCACCATTTAATAATTCTTTGTCAACATTTTATTAGGAAATTTCAGACCTATAGGAAAAGTTGAAAAAGTTTCACAGTGAACATTCATAAGCTTGCCACACAGATTCTGTAATTTTACTATATTTGTTGTAATATAATTATTCTATCAATTCATCTTTTTAAAATATATTTTCAAATAATTTGCAAACATCAGTACACCTCCTCTAAATACTTCAGTTTATATATCATTAACTAGAGTTCAGTCTGTGTTTATTTCTTTTTTGTTTGTTTGGCATACATTCATATGCTATGAAATACACAGATCTCAAGTGAACCATTTCATGAATTCCAATGAATACATACACTTTGCAACTTAAACCACTCTAAAGGTATGGCATGTGGCCATCACACCAGAATGTCCCTTCAATGAAAACCCCTTTCTCCTCCCTGCCTACAACCACCTAAAAATTTTTTTCCCATGATTATTAGCATTTTTGTTAGTATGTTAAATATGTCATCTGATAATTTTTCAAATGGTGCTTTGTTGCATCATCATCGGTTGAATTCATTTGGAGGAGGGGAAGTTCATTTGGCATTTGTAAACCTCTCAAATAAGAACTTGGAATCATTGGTTAACTTTGCAAAATTCTCCTTTGTTAATTCTCAAATAATTTTTATTGCTGAGCCATGCCTTCTGTATTCCAGTGTCATATCTTAGGTAGTGGTATCCAGGTGTCACATTTCAGACAGTGGTATCCCAGAAAATGTGGTAGTTTAGCCGGCTGTATGTCTTTGGGAGGTATGGTATTTAGAGATTGGATTTCCTCTGGACGCAGCTGCTCTCCAGCTTTGCTGTAACACGTGCTGTCTTATTTGTGGAGCGTCGTTAGGCCTTGGCTTGGGGGTGCCTCATTCCAGGGTGGGGAAGAATGGAAGGGAACGGAATGTGTTGCTCTTTCACCTGCCTTCATGAACTGGATTAGGGGAGAGGCAGGCCATTATTACTGTCAGATCCAAGCGGGGAACAGCTGGTGGCTGGGAAAGAGAAATAAATCTCCTTTTTTCTTAGGAAAAAGTTTTTTTTTTTTTAATTTTTTTAATTAAGGAAATGTTACTAGTACATTCTGACTACTGAAGTTTTTCCCTTATGCATTCTGTTGGCTGACCACCCAGTTCCCAGTCCTGACTTTCTCACTGAATTATGATTGGTGATTTAGGCCACCTGGATCTTGGCTCTTCTGGTGTGTCCCTGGGGAACTAGTTTGTGAAAAATTGTTTTAAACTTTTACATAGATTAAAAGAGAAAAAACATAATCCTTTATAGTATTCTAAATTATTTTCCATATCCCTCTTATATTACCCTATTTTTGGCTCATTTAGCTTCTCACTTTTGGGGGAGATTGAAGAATTTGGTACTTGTTGAATGTGATGATAAAACATCTCAGTGGAGTTCTGTCTAAATGAAAAGTTCTTACAATATGAGAGATGTGCTGGAAAGTTCTCAGGGTTAGGGTTACGTAGCATTTGGAGGCTGAAGGTCTGAGGGGAGCATAAAGGCCTCTGGAAGTCCTGAGGATGCCAGAGGCCTTAAGCTTTGTCTATTGAATTTCAGAGACAGGAAGAGAGTGGTCAGAAAAGGAAAGAGAAGGCAACCAAGTTACATCAGACTGCAGTAGAAGAAAGTTCTAAGAAAGGAACTTAGAGGTGACTCTGAAATGTAATAAGAAAGCCACCTGGCACAATGGGGCATTCTCAGATCGAGTGCCCTTTCGTAGAATGCAATTGATGTATCCATCATCCCTGGAGGGCTTTTTGACAATATATATATTTCAAGCTTTTATGATGTCCATATCCTAAGGCAATAACTAGGAATGAATTCAGAGATTTAGTTTTAAGGCTGTTCAGAGTGGCTTTCTTTATAATAGTAAAAAAAAAAAATTAGAAACAAACTAGAGTTTCAGCAGTAGGGGTGAAATTGGAAAAAGAACTGATGGTACAAAAACAAAACTGATGTGGGAAGAAGTCTTTTGATGAAATATATTGATATATTGTGTGAGAAAATAGGTTTAAGAAGTAGGTTTAAGAACTCATGTAGGTTTTCTATATTTTGGAATGACAATAAGGATTTCTAAAAATCTGTTCCTTCATAAAAATAGAACACTGGCAGATACTGTCAAAATCAACTTTTCCAGAGCTCTAGAAATTAAATTCCTGAATTAGTCTGAAGAGTGTTATTTAAGAAAATCAACCGTCTCTCAAAAACATGGAGCCATGCATTCCCTAATTTTATCCCCTTTTACCAAGCAGTGCAGTAGCTTTGAAAACTAATAGCCGCCCAGCCTTTTATCAAGATTTGCTGTAACTTTGAAACTCAGTCTGACAACTGTGGTAGCCATGAAAACCAAAAGTTTCGTTGTGACTGGAGGGGTCATAATGGCTAAAAGCCCCATCTCTGGGGAATTGTCAGTGTTTGACCTTTCTGCCAGCTTGCCGGAGCTCCATTCTTAGGGTCTATCTTTGATTGGACTCATCCTCTTCTTTGAGAGAAACTCTTCCCACAGCACATTTGTTGAAATTATCAGTGCTATTTGTTTAACACTGCAGTAGCCAGAGGTGGCTTTACCAGTTGTAAGGGGCTGACAAGAAACTTAAAAGAAAGGCCTAGGGAATGAGATGTCTCCTACGTAGGGGCCTTTGAAAAGTTCAGACCCACATTCATGTGTAGGGTTGTTCACATGCCCAAGAAGGAACTGAGAAGACCCTGAGTTCTCACCTCTAGCTGACCTTGAGACTGTGTACAAGCAGGAAATGAAGGATAAGGCAGAGTTGCAAACTACTTTGTTGAAGGTGTGCACAAACACAGAGAACTTCAACAAAGGCTAGATTTCAAAGCATGAAGGAAAGTGTCTGTCCAGTCATTAGCTGACTACTAAGTTAACTAAACAAAGACTTCAGTGGCTACACATGAGAAAGCATGCAGACTTTATAGAATTAGTCCAGGAAAGTCACTAAATAAAAATTTTGGAATATTATTTCCAAAGTTGACATATCAATTAGATTATTTAGTTTTTTTTTTAATGTTTGTTTATTTTGAGAGGGATAGATAGAGTGTGCGTGCAGGTGCATAAGCAGGGAAAGAGCAGAGAGGAGAGAGATCCCAGCAGGCCCAGAGCCAGGGATGGGGCTCAAACCCAGGAACTGCAAGATCATGACCTGAGCAGAAATCAAGAGTCCGACTTAACCGACTGAACCACCCAGATGCCCAGAATATCTAGTTTTGGACAAAATTGCAAGTCAGGAAAGTAGGTCTATACACAGGAAAGCATAGTCAATGGAAACTATTCCTCTGTAATCTCAGATATTGGACTTGCTTGCAAGATAAAGACTTTAAATTAGCTATTAAAAATATATTCAAAGAATTAAACCACGTCTAAAGAATTAAAAGTAAATTAAGACAAATATCTCACCAAATAGACATATCAATAAGAAGATAGAAATGATCAATTGAAATTCTGGAGTTGAAAAGCATAATAACTAATAAAATGAAATAAATGAAATTCAAGTCATATGAGAGGATGAAAAGATTCCACTGGCAAGAGAAAAAATCAGAGACTTGAGGGCAGATCAGTTGATGTTATCCAATCAGAGGTACAAAAACTAAAAAAGATAAGGAAAAATGAACAGAGCCCCATAGACTTGCAGAATGCCAACATACACATAAGAGGGGTCCCAGAAGGTGAGGAGAGAGAAAAAGGAGCAGAAAGAATATTTGAAAAAACAATGGCTAAAAATCCCCCGATTTGGTGGAGAACATTAATCTCCACATTTGAGAAAGTCACTGAATTCCAAGTAGGATGAAAATGAAAGAGAGCTATCCTAGACACATGATAAGTATACTGTTGAAAAAGAATCTTGAAAGCAGTGAGAGAAAAATGACAACCACATATGAGGAAGCCTCAATAAGATCAACAGCTGACACTTCATCAGAAATGACGGAGACTGGAAGTCAGTGGAATGACATAATCAAAGTTGAAATGTTGAAAGAGAAAGACTGTCAGCTGATAATTCTATATCCAACAAAATTGCCCTTCAAAAACGAAGGACAAATTAAGACATTCCAAGATAGTAAAAACAGGGAACTTACTGCTAGGAGATATTCCCTAAATGAAATATTTAAAGGTGTTTTTTGTGCTGAAAGAGAAGGGCATGAGACAGTAACTTGAGTCCACATGAAGAAATAAAGAACATTGATAATGGTAAATACTATTTATAAATAAATATAAAAGTACAAATTATTTTTGTAACTTTTTACCTGTCTTATTTAAAAGATGATCATACAAAGCAATAATTATAAAACTGTGTTTATGGGCTTGTGATATATATAGAATTTGCGTGACAATAATAGTACAGAAGAGGGAGGGGGGACAGAGAGATATTAGAGCAAAGTTATTATGTATTAATGAAATTAGTATTAATCTGATCATCTTTAAATGTCAAGTGTATTTCCTAGGGAAACCACTGGGGGAAAAATCTTTCAAAACATGTAATATAAGAAACAAAGGAATTAAAATGGTATACTAGAAAATATATTTTTAACACAAAAGATGGCGGTAATGGAGGAATACAATAACAACAAAACCTGTATCAGACGGAAAACAATAGCAAAATGTCAAACATAAATCCTACCTTATATAAATATAATCATATAAATGTAATCAAAAGGCGATTTGGCAGAAAGTGTGAAAAAACCTGATATGACTATGTGCTCTCTGCATGAGACACATTTTATTTTTATTTTTTTATTTTAAAGCATTTTAATTCCAGTGTAGGTAACATAGTGTTACATTTGTTTTAGGTGTACAATACAGTGATTCACCTGTTTTATACAGTATTCTAGTGCCCATCATAAGTGTACTTTAATCCCTTTCAGTGTATTTCACCCATCTCCCTACCCACCTCCCCTCTTGTTTCCTTTTTTTGTTTGTTTTGTTTCTTAACTTGAAGATATGAATGAAATCTTAAGGTATTTGTCTTTCTCTGAATGGCTTATGTCACTTAGCACTGTACTCTTTAAGTTCATCCATGTTGTTGCAAATGGGAAGATTTTATTCTTTGAAACGAGTAATATTTCCATTGTGTTTATTTACCACATCTTTATCCATTCATCTATCAGTGGACACTTGGTCTACTTCTATATTTTGGCTAGTATAAATAATGCTGCAATAAAAACAGGGATGCATATATCTTTTTGTATTAGTATTTTCATATTCTTTGGGTCAATACCCAGTACTGCAATTCCTGGACCATAGGAGTAGTTCTATATTTAATTTTTTGAGGACCCTCTATGCTGTTTTTCACAGTGGCTGCCCTAGTTTGTATTCTCACCAATAGTGTATGAGGGTTCCTTTTTCCCCCACATCTTTGCCAGCACTTGATGTTTCTTTTGTTTTGATTTTAGGCATTTTCACTCATGTGAGGTGATATCTCCTAGTGGTTTTGATTTGTATTTCCCTGATGATGAGTGATGTTGAGCATCTTTTCATGTGTCTGTTGGTCTTCTGTATATCTTCTTTGGTAAAATGTATATTCATGTCTTCTGCCCATTTTTAATTGGGTTATTTGTTTTTTGGATGTTGAGTTGTGTAAGTTCTTTATAAGTTTTGGATACTAACCCTTTATTGTATAGGTCACTTTAAAATACCTTTTCCCATTCCTAAGGTTGCCTTTTAGTTTTATTAATTATTTCCTTTGCTATGCAGATTACCCCCCCCCCTTTTTTCGATGTAGTCTTCATAGTTTATTTTTGCTTTTGTTTCCCTTCTCTCAGGAGACATCTAGAAAAATGTTGCTATGACCCATGTACAAGAGATACACTTTAGATCCAAAGACACAAATTAGTTGAAAATCAAAGAACCAAAAAAGATGCAACATACATATAGTACCTGGAAGAGGGCTGGAACAGCTATATTAATATTTGAAGAAATAAACTTTAGACAAAAATTTCTACTATAGATAAACAAGGGCATTTTATTATGATAAAAGGGTTAATGCATCAGGAAAACAAAACAGTTGCAAACATATGCACCTGGTAACGGATCCCCTAAATAAAGCAAAAGCTGACAGAATTGAAGGGAAAAGTAAGAGAATTCCACACTAGTTGAGACTTTAATACTCTTGCTTTCAGAAGTATAGATAGAACAAATAGGTATAAGATCAAAGAAAATAGAAGACTTGATCAATACCATAAACTAATTAGATCTAACAGATTTTAATAGAATATTCTCCCCGGCAGTAGCAGAATACAAATTCTTTTCAAATGCACATGGAACACTTTCCAGATTAAGCCAAATATGAGGCCATAAAACAAGCCTCAGCAAATTTAAAAGGATCAAAACACACCAACGTATATGTTCTCTAACCACAGAGGAATGAAACTAGTTACCAGTAACAGAAAGGAATTTGAGAAATTGACAAATATGTGGAGATTAAACATTATATGGCTATAAATAACCAGTGATTCAAAAGGAAGTTAGAGAATATTTTAGATGAATGAAAATGAAAACACAATATTCAGAACTTATGGAATGCAGCTAAAGGAGTGTTCAGAGAGAAACTTATAGCTGTAAAATCTATACATAAAAAGAAGAAAGAATTTTTTTTAAGTTTCAGAGAGAGTGCAAGAGCGCACACATGTTGGGGAGGGGCAGAAAGAGGGAGAGAGAGAATCCCAAGCTGGATCTGTGCTGTCAGTGTGTGGAACTCAGTTCGGGGCTCAGTCCCATGAACCATGAAGTCATGACATGAGCTGAAATCAAGAGTTGGATGCTTAACCAGCTGAGCCACCCAAGAACCCCCAAAAGAAGAAATAACTTAACCTTAGGAACTAGTTAAAAGAAGAGCCAAGTAAACCCAAACAGAAGGAAAGAAACAGTAAAGTGGAAATAAGTAGAAAATAGAAGAATGAAGGAGAAAAATCAACATAAGCAAAAGTTCTTTGGAAAGATGAAAACTGTCAGACTTTTTCTACAGTAACCAATGTAAAAAAGAGAGAGGACTCAAATTACTACAATTAGGAATGAGAGAGGAAGCATTTCTACTGATGTGACAAGTAGTAAAAGGAATTATGAAGGGAATACTGTGAACAATTGAATGTCAGCAAATTAGATAACCTAGATGAAATGGATAAATTTCTAGAGACACAAGCTGTGAAAAATCACTTAATAGAAAGTTCTAATAGACCTATAATAAAAGATTTTATTATTAAAAAAAAAATCCCAACAAAGAAAAGCCCAGGCTGATATGGTTTCATAGTAAATTCTACCAAACATTTAATGAAATAACACCCATCTTTCACACACCCTTCCAAAAAACCGAAGAGAGAACATTTCCTAACTCATTTGATAAACCAGTACTGTCCTCATGCCATCACCAGACAAATACATCACAAGAAAACAACAGACCAATACTCATAATTACTAGAAGCATAAAGATGCTAAACCAAATACTAGTTAACTGAATCCAGCCTATTAATTATATAACATGACCAAGATCAGCATATCCCAAGACTGCAAACCTTGTTTAACATATGAAAATCAATCTAGGAATATATCCTAATAATAGAACAAAGATAAAGATGTTGATTTTCTTAACAGAAAGCATCTGACAATATCTAATACCTTTTGTGATTAAAAACAATTCAGCAAACTAGTAATAGATGACCACAGCTGACCTCATACTTAATGGTGAAAGACTGCACGCTTCCCCTTTAGATGAGGAACCAAATAAGGATGTCTGCTCTCGCCACTTCCATCCAGCCCTATCCTGGAGCTTTTAGAGCAATCAGATAAGGAAAATAAATGAAAGGCATACAGATTGGAAAGGAAAAAGTAAAACTATCTCTATTTGTGGATAGCATAATCTTGTTTATAGACCTTCTTAAGCAATACAAAGAAAAAGTTATTAGAACTAATGAGTTCAACACAGTTGCAGAATACAAGATGATGCTATCTTTGTACATACAAAAACCAGTTGCATTTCTGTGCTAACAATGATTGATCCAAATGTGAAATTAAGAAAATAATTCCATTTGCAATAGCATCAAAAAGATAGGAATAAATTTATCAAAAAAGTACTGAAAACTATAGTATACTGAAGACCATAAAACATCACAAGAAATTATAGAAGATCCAAATAAATGGAGAGACAGCCTATGTTTATTTAATGGAATAATGGAATACTTAACATTAAGAAAGCAATCCTCCTCAAATTGATCTACAGATTCAGTGCAATCCCTGTGAAATTTTCAGCTTTTTTTTTTTGCAGAGATTGACACCCTGATTCTAAAATTCATAAAGTAATGCATATGACTTAAATAGTCAAAATACTCTTGAAAGAACCAAGTTGGAAAACTCACACTTGGCATGTTTGCTACAAAGCTACACTAGTCTGTATAGTGTGTTACATAAAGAGAAGTGTAAAAATCAACAGACTAGAACTGACATGCAGAAATACATTTATCATTGTTTTTTTTGTCAGGGATGTCAGGACAGTTCTGTGGAGGAAAGATTAGCATGAACAAGTGATTCTGGTTACCCATGTGTAAGAGGAAGATTTTCCAGTGAATTTTTCAAAGGGGATCATAAACCTAAATATAAGAGCTAATCTGTAAAATATATGCACACAACTATTCATGACCTTAGATTAGGCAGGAGTTTCTTAAAAATGACTTCAAAAGTACAAGTGACAAAAGAAAAAATAGACATAAGACTTCATCAAAATTACAAATGTTTGTGCTTCAAAGGACACTGTCAAGAAAGTAAAGACAAATCACAGAATGAGAGAAATACTTGTAAATATAAATACAGAGAATATATAAAGAACACTTTCAACTCAACAAAAAAAGGACAATTAAAAATAGACAAAGGATTCAAATAGATGTTTCTCCAAATGGGACCAATAAGTATATAGAAAGCTGCTGCACACGATTAGTCACTAGGGAAATGCACATCACAACCATGGTGAGATACATCACATCCACTAAAGGGGCTGTAATCAAAGACAGTAAGTCCTGGAGAGGATGTGGAGAAATTGGCACCTTTATCCGTTATTGGTAGGAATGTAAAATGGTACAGTAACTGTGGAAAACAGTTTGACAGTTTCTCAAATTCTAAACACAGAGTTACCTAATGACCACTCAATTCCACTTGTAGGCATAAACCCAAGAAAGTTAGAAAACACTTGTTCACACAAAAATCTGCACATACATATTTGCAGCAGCATTATTCATAATGGCCAAAAAGTGCAAGCCACAATGCCTATAAGCTGTTGAATGGACAAACAAAATGTGGTGTATCCATACAATGGAGTATTATTTAGCCATAAAAAGGAATGAAACACTGACACATGCTACAGCATGGATAACCTCGAAAACATTATGCTTAGTGAAAGAAGCCAGACCCAAAGGTCAACTAGCATATTGTATGGTTCGATTTATATGAAATTTTGGAATAAACAAATTCATAGAGACAGAAAGTAGATTAATACTGACCTTCCTCAACTTATGATGGGGTTATGTTCTGCTAAAGCCATCATAATTTGAAAATACCATTAAGTCAAAAATGCATTCAATACACTTAACCTGCCAAACATCATAGCTTAGCCTCCCATACCTTAAATGTGCTTAGAATTAGAACACTTACATTAGCCTACAGTTAGGCAGAATCATTTAACATAAAACCTATTTTATAATAAAGTGTTGAATATCTCATGTAATTTATTGAATATTGAAAGAAAAACAGAACAGTTGTAGGGCTTCATAATGGTTGTAAGTGTGTCCGGTTTTTTAAAAATGTTTATTGATTTTGAGGTGGGAATTGGCAGAGAGAGAGGAGAGCTAGAGAATCCCAAGCAGGTTCAGTGCCATTAGCTCAGAGCCTGATGTAGGGCTTGAACCCATGAACCATGAGACAGTGACCTGAGCTGAAATCAAGAGCCAGATGCTCAACTGGCTGAGCCACCCAGGCGCTCGAGTATATTGTTTTTCTAACCCTCATGATCACATGGCAGCCTGGGAGTTGCAGCTTGCTTGGCACTGGTCAGTGTCATGAGAAGATCAAATTCAAGTTTGAAGTGTGGTTTCAGCTGAATGCCTGTTGCTTTTACTCCATCATAAAGTTAAAAAAAAATTGTAAGTCAAGGATGGCTTATAGTTGCCAGAAGCTAGGGGAAGGGAGGATTGGGGAGTGACTGTTTTTGGGATGATGAAAGGTTCTTGAATTTGATAATGGTGACGGTTATAAAACTTAGTGACTATGTTGTCAGTCTGCTTAAACAAGTGAATTTTATAATAGATAACTTTATCTCAATATTAAAAGAAATGAAGAGAGAGCAAGAAAATGCAAGAGACTGAGCAATACTGGTATTCTTTTCTTTCCCCGTGCCTGCTCCCTGACTCTCTTTACTCATCTGCCATACTGGTTGGGGCCTTGTAGGCACTATGTTTGAGAAGTATGTAAAGATTTAGACAGAAATGCTTACAGCAGCATTATTCATAGTAGCTAAAAGGCAGAAACAACACAGATGTTCATCAGCTGCTAATGGATAGACAAAATGTGGTATTCCATACAACGGAATAATACGTGGCTATAAAAAGGAATGGTTGAACCTTGAAAGCACTGTGTTACGTGAAAGAAGCCAGGTACAAAAGGCCACATAATATAGGACTACATTCATATGGAATCTCCAGAATAGACAAATTCATAGCAAATTTAAGCAAATTTATTTCCATGGGCTGGCTGGTGGGAGAAGAAAATGAGGAGTGAATGCTAGTGGATGTGAGGTGGATTTCCTTAGGAATGATAGAGATGTTGTAGAATTAGATACTGATCATTATGCAGATTTCTGTTAATATATTAACATTCATTGAATTATTCACTTTAAAATAGTTTATGGTATTGCAACAAAGTTGTGAATACTTTGTTGAGTGAAGTAGAGAGTAATGGCTAATAAAAATATACATGTTCTATAGTTATTTAAGAAGCAAATAAGAATATATTGTAATATGCATAGAAAACCCTTTAGAAGGATGTATAACAAAAGGTTAATAGTGCCTCTCTTTGAGTGGTAGAATTATAAATGTTTTTTATTTTCTGTATTTTTTTATTAAAAAAATGTTTTTCCCATGGGAATGGGAAAAGTGTGGGGGAAAAGTTGGGGAGAGGAGGTGAGGCAAATCATGAGAGACTTTTGAATGCTGAGAACAAACAGGGCTGAGGAGGAGGAGGGAAGGGGAAGGGGGTGATGGTCATGGAGAGGAGCTCTTGTGGGGAAGAGCCCTGGGTGTTATATGGAAACCAACTTGGTAATAAACTATTAATAAAAAAAGAAAAAGTTTATTTTGAGAGAGAGAGAGAGAGAGAGAGAGGGCACGTGCGCGCGGAAGGGGCAGAGAGATTGAGAAAGAATCCCAAGCAAAGCCTGCTTTGTGCTGTCAGCGCAGAGCCCGATGTGGGGCTCGATCCCATGAACCTGTGAGATCATGACCTAAGCCAAAACCAAGAGTTGGACACTTTGCCGACTGGGCCACCTAGGTGCCTCTCTTCTGTGTTTTAATAATTTTTAGTAATAAGTATTAGCTTGTGTTACAAAATGAAATAATTAGAAAAGATACAGATGAACACATTGGGTGAATTAGGGGCTTGTGATCTTTTAGGAGTATGGCCCCTTAGAAAGATGAGTATGTGCCTTATGAAGGAGGTATTGAAGTGGGGAATTGGTGATAATGGGAAACACCTTGTGTAAATGATACATTCTAGAAGTTTGGCAGTGGATTTGAGGAAGGAGAGTAGACTGCTTGAGAGGTCAGCATGTGTGTGGGAGAAAATGAATATTATAATGTTTTGCATTTATGAGTGTTTTTTTATTATTTATATATTATTTGGGCTTCACTGTGTTCCACGTAGAGAAGTTAGGGCAGTCCCGTTCTATAGATGAGTAAACAGAGAACAGGAGAAGTGTCTTGACCAAGTCATGTAGGTAGTCAATAGTGGAACTCAGGTCTTCGATTCCAAAGCCAGTGCTTTTCCTGCTGTGTCAGGCTGTATCCTAGGAATTACAGGATTACCGAAGGGTTCAAGAATCGGGTTTAAGGGATTGTGAGAGTGGCAGGAGAACTGGCTGAGGACAGCCAAGGATGGGAGCTCCAGTCAGAGGAGGATGGACGGGCCCTTATGTGATAGGAGGGAAGTGTGTGAGGATGGTCATTGGAAAATATGAGAAGAAAAGGTGATTTTGTGCCCATGCTTTTGAGAAGGATTCTTTGGTTAAGAGAGCAAGGAGATGAAACAGACCTCAAAGTAGTACTTCTGTTGGTTAATAAGCCATGTGGGTATTTATTTAATATCAGCATTAATAATGCTCTTGTGGCCCTTGCAGAAATGTAATCTGTTTTGTTTTGTGCAGATCTATTCTTACCTATAGTCGAATTGGAGGACGTGTCAAGACACTTACATTCTGCCAGGGGTCCCACTACTTAGCCATCGCGTCTGACAACGGTGCCATCCAGCTTCTTGCAGTTGAAGCTTCTAAGCTGCCAAAGTCTCCTAAGATTCAGCCTCTGCAAAGCAGGTATCTGTCTCTTGTGTTGTTTTAAACTGCAGTTAGTGCACTAGGGTCATTTACCCCTGCCTTGCCAGTGTAGTTTGGGTCAACCGAGGGCTTGTTAGATTGTACTTCCTTTTTTTAGCACATGTGTTTCGAACTCAAATCTGTCACATGTAGTTAATTTCAGAAAACTATGTCTGTGTATCTTATTTTCTGTCAAAAGGTATGTGGCTCATCCCAGTCTGGAATCTGTTAGAATAACCCAATTATCAGTTACATCTTCTGTCTCAGCTTCAAAAGGCAAAAGTCTGGCTGGCTGATTTTTAGAATGTGAATGTTTTTCATCAAGAAAATGTGAACGTTGTCAGCATTTTTACTTGGCATTAAAATGTCTGATGTTGATGGGAAATGGAGTGCTGCTTTTAGTCAGATGATTGCTTATCATTTGAAAACAAAATACGGGCTGGTTTTACTTAAGAATTTCCTCACTTCTTCTTACAAACTGTAGTTGCCCACAGATTAAACCAACAAGGTAAGATATTTAAAGATAAGGCAGAACAAATTAAGACACTGCAGTCTCATGGAAGAAACAGACCAGTTAACAGATGATTTCAGTTGCAGTGTGATAATGTGCCAATGTTACAGGGACCGTGGGAGCCAGCTTGTGGGGGAGGGCACAGGCCTGGTGGAGGTGAAGCCAGATGTTAGCCAGCCAGAGGAGCATGGTTGGGAAGGGCACGGCAGGCATGGGGCGGGGGTGGATCTCACAGGAAGAACGCAGGATGAGCAGGTTCTTACAGCGTAGTAGACTATAAGCTGAGGAAGTAAAGGATGTATGTTGGATCATCTAGGACTTTGTTTTGTTTATAATTTTGCTTTGCTTTTGTAATTTAAAGTGTGTGTTATTTTTAACACATTCACTGAACAGATGTGAACAGCTTTTTGTCTAGGACACATATATTGTCTTTAACTAAAAAACAATGACCTGCTAGGTTTTTTTAAAATTGTTTCCGTGGAGTTGACTGTCCAGCAGTATACCTATTGTGATCTATGTACGTTAGCCACGAGCTGTTGGCAGATTGTGTTGTGTGATGACTGTGCTGGCAGGAGACACACAGACATGCGCATTCCTTGCACAGGTGCCACTCGGCTGACGGCACTGTTCACTGTGAATGTTCCTGTCTTAACCCTAAGCAAACACTCATGACACAGATGGGGAGATTGTGCCAGAATGTTTAGTAGATTTCAGTCTGCCTGTCAGCAGTTGCTCTAAAGAAACCTTGCCATGAATCTTCCCCCCCCCCCGTTTGCTTCATGCAGTCAGATCTACTGTTGTTATGACCTCTAATAAGTAGAATTTATAGCACCTTTTGACATTCTATTTGGCATTTGGACTTTTCATCACCCATCTAAGGGAAGTATAGTCAGTATTAGAATGTTTGTAAAGTTGTTTATCTAAGACACAGAGGTCAGCACACCATAGTCTGCAGTATGGCCCATAGCTAAGAATAATGTGTGCATTTTCAAAAGATTGTAAAAAAAAATATGCAATAGAGATATGTGATTTGCAGAGCCTAAAATATTTACTGTTTGGCTCATTACAGAAAATGTTTAGTGACTCCCAGTCCAAGCAATAAAACTAAAATAGTGTATGCTGCAAAAGCCTGATATGTACTGATCCGGGAGGCTTGCCAATATGTTTATAATACTCTTTTTAGTTTAAAAATGCCTCACCTTGAAAAATAGATATACCTATATAATAGGATAGGACCTAAAAAAATAAGGAATCTGACATTTTATTATCAGTAATGAAAGGAATAAACTATTGATTCATGCAACAACCAATGCATCCTAAATCCTTTTTGCTCATAAGTCAGACCCAAAAGGCTATTTATTATATGTTTCCAACTTTGTGTGACATTCTGGAAAACATAAAATTAGAGTGAAGAAATGAGATTAGTGATAGTCACAGGTAGGGATGGGGGTAGGAGCTGACTACAAAGGGGCTGCACAAGATAATTTTGGGCGTGTGGACTTGTTCTCTGCGGCTCTGTGGTAGAAGACACATGGCTGTGCATTTGTCATAATGCACAGAACGCTATACCACAGAATGAATTTTACTGTGTGTAAGTTATAAGAAAAAATCAATTCGGATATAGGAGGAAAGGGTCTATGATAAATCAATCTAATTGTACACAGATGAATCCCACAGTCACAGTGGCAATAAAGGAGCCAACGTATAGAATACCTTAGAAAACTGGTTTCTTTAGAAATCTTAAGATTCTAATATCTTTAGAAAACAGCGGTTTAATTGATACTGCAAGGCTAATGACAGAAGGAACTGAACTCAGACACTGTGTTCTAGTTGGTTCTCACAGCAGTGTGGTTTATCAATTCCAAAACTACTTTAGTTGTGTTGTAAGGTTATAAATAAAGGAAGATGGCTAGAATGAACTCTGGTGGTATATAGATATCAATATGGATTCAGTATCAGTATGGACTCATGCATATATGTATATATGTGTGTGTTGGTATACATGTGTCCACATACATATAAAAAGATACAGAAGTACATATATGCGTGCAGGTATGAGGTATAGTATGCATATTTCAGAGTTTTGGCCATGGAGAGGGACTGGAGCAGGGACCCTCGCCCCTGCCCCCCCATAGCAATGGGCCCGTAGCACACAGACCTTTGTTTTTAAATATTGTTTTTCCATAGAAGGAACCAGGGCTCCTTGGAGAACTGGTTGATTTCCAGGGCTGGGGCAGTGAAAACACAAGATGAATCTGGAGAATCTTGTGCTGCCGAAAGGTTAGGAATTGATTCAAAAAAGCACATTGAGAGGGCTTTGGAACCAACCTGAGAGAAAGTTGGAACAACTTGAGCAACAACACAGACAACAGTAGTATTGGGTTATAGCTTGCAGAATAGAACACAGATCTATGAGTCCATACTGATGTCAATAAGTAAATAAATAATGGGGAAAGAAGTGACAATTGTTCTTTATAGAGAAATTCTAATAAGTATAGAAGGAATGAGGGAAATAGTCACCACTAGAACATCATAGGTATGACATCAATGAACCCTAAAATTTGTGGACAAAATTTTAAGCAGAAATGGGATTTTTACACTGTCCCAGAAGTATTTTTCCTAAAGATTGAATGGAAAATAATTTTACAGTGGCGAATCCTGGCAGACAGTACCTTAGCCAAATGATCAAGGTTAACATCACCACTAATACGTTCTAATTAATATCAGGTATTTCCTCATATATGCACCGAGAAGGATGTTATTTCATGGTCTCCTTCCCAGTAAGGTATAAACTGAGTCTGTTTGTGAGAATACATAAGGCAAACTCAAATGGATGGACATTCTATAAAATAACCTATAGTCTTCAAAAATATCAGAATCTGACTGAGGGTCAAATTGAAAGAGACATGACAACTAAATGCCATGTGGTATCTTGTTTTGGATCCCAGAACAGTAAAAGGACACAAGTGGAAACTAATAAAAATCTGAATATGTTCTGTATTTTACTAGTATTGTACTAAGATTAACTTCTTAGTTTTGATAAATGTTCTGTGGTTATGTAATGTGTTAACACGAGGGGAAGCTGAGTGAAGGATATATAGGAATTCTCTGTGCTATTTTTGCAACTCTTCTGTAAGTCTGAAGTTATTTTTAAAAATGCCTCAGGAATCATTGTTTGATGGGTCAGAGTTCTTTCTTGACCATCTTATTTGAATGGTCAACAAATTCATCTTAAATGGAGGCTGGTGCTGTGTTTTCAGTGACTGGAAAAGTCTTTGCCTTTTGCTTTGTGTATTTCGTTAGAATTCTGGACCAGAAGGACGACGGCTGTGTTGTGGATATGCATCACTTCAACTCCGGGGCGCAGTCTGTCCTGGCCTACGCCACTGTGAACGGCTCTCTCGTTGGCTGGGACCTGCGCTCTTCAAGCAACGCATGGACTCTAAAGCACGACCTCAAGTCCGGCCTCATCACCTCCTTCGCCGTGGACATCCACCAGTGTTGGCTGTGCATTGGTGAGTGACTTTGAGGTCATTGGCTGGGTTGTGAATGCCACTAATGTCTGGAATTGCCTTCTCGGGAACATTTTTTCCTTTTTCTTCACGGGTAATTTTTTCCCATCTCCTTTTGTTCATGATTATTACATTACAATCACTTGAAATTTAATTTTTTTCATTAAAAAAGATTTGAAAGAGTGATAGCAGTATCCCAATGCATAAAAATGTCCTTTTTGTTCTTAACTGAGCCTCTTTATAATCATTCTAGTGATCAGATCTGCTGGCATTCTGTTATCCTGCCAGGGAAGCAGCAGGCTTAGTTTATGGATGAGAACATTTGAGTTCGGTCAGACTGGGTTTCAGATTCCAGTAACCTCAGGCAAGCTGCACAGCCCGCTGAGTTTCAGGATCCTCATCTTCAATGGGGCTAATCCGTTCAGGGGCTGCTTTGAGGATCTAATGAGGTAAAAGCACCTATCCCGGGGCCTTGTACTGGAGAAGAGAAAGCACTGGTTTCTTGCCTTATTACTCCTCTTGGCCCTCCCTTCCTCAGAGGTGAAGGGGTACCATGTGGTCTCACTGGCTGCTTTCCTCTGTTTTAGTGTCACATTTTGCTCCCAGAGGGCTTTGAACCTGCCCCTTGAAAATGTACACCTTACTTTTTCCCACTTGGCACTCTTTCTGAAGAATTATAATCTGATGTCCTTAAATTTTGGTTTCTAGATTCCCTGACTTGCATTAGGACATTGTTAAGTATCTGCCCTTTCCTTTCTTATATACAGTTTATAATGAATACATTATATTTGCCTTTCATGTGAATAAACGGCAGAGGGACAGGAGGATGTGATGCCAGGCCCACAAAAGTAGATATGAAACTCTGAGCAAATTAGTAAATGGCAGTGATGGCTCTCAGGTATCCTGATCAGCTTTGAGGGCAGCCAGCGCAACCTGTGGCTGTTTGAGCCTTGTCCTGGAGTGGGGCAGGGTGACAGAGGGACCCTATTGTCTTGTGTCTTTTCCTGATCCCAGGATTCTGCTAGAATTGGAGACCAATCCAAGAACATGCTCTGTGCCCCTTTCAGGACCAGCTGTTTGGTGTCAGGGTTGGCATTATTCTTTGGGAATGGGGGGGCTTCTCTGTGGAGTTTGTCATGGGCAGATGTGCAGGTACTGACCACCCCAGTTTCTGCTGTGATTGGACACTCATGCCTGGTCCCAGAATGTTTTAGAGAAAAGGACGCAGGGGAATGATGATAGCTACAGAGCTGCAGCCACGGTGGGGTTGGCAAAGTGGCCACTGAATGCCAGTAAAGCGTCTCTGGTGATTTAAGGCATTCTGCACATTTTGACCCATCAAATTCAGTTTATGTCTTCTCTAGACCTTGTGTTTTCTGTGAGTGCCTTTGGCAACGAATACCAGTGTAATTACTTACTCATTTTCAGCTTGTTTATTAGACACCTCTGTAGCAGCATTGTGATGAGCACTCCTGTCTGTATTTAACAGCTGGAAGTGCTGTTTGACACCAGGAACATAGCTTGACAGATGAGACTGAAGAATGAACAAAATACATTCACATGAAGCTAATGCTATTTGTTATTTGTATAAATGCAGCATAAATGTCCTTTAAACATTAGACAGTAATCTTTGACTTTTTTCTCCTTTAAGGTACGAGCAGTGGTACTATGGCTTGTTGGGACATGAGGTTCCAGTTGCCAATTTCCAGTCACTGTCATCCCTTCAGGGCTCGAATCAGACGCCTCTCGATGCACCCTCTGTATCAGTCCTGGGTGATTGCAGGTAAAATGGGGCATTTTTAAAGACTCATGTTCTCAGAGTTTTCATTTTATGTATGAACCAAATGCTTGATTTTGTTCTGATTATGGAAGTTCCTACCACTGCTGTGTCACTGTCATTTCTTATCTATTATCTTAAAAAATGACCTCATTAACTGCCACCATCACCTTCCATTGCTGTCTGCCACCATTTCTCCTTTCGTCTGTTTTCTTTCTCCCATAGTTTTGTTAAAGCTGCCACTTCCTTCCTAGAAACCTAAGTTAGAAACCTTGACCCAGCCTTGTCAGTGTGTTTCCTGCCAGCTTCCCTTCCCATTCCTCTCCTTACAGGGCATTCAGATTTTCTTGCACAGCTTCTCGGGACGTCTTTGAAACTCACTTTCCTCATCTGTAAATGTGGTTAAAACCACTTCCCTAGCAGCGCTGTAGGCATTGGAGATACAGCATGTGCCGCACACGGTCTGGCCGCAGGCAGCGCTTGGTACAGAGCTGGTTACTCTCACGTCTCCTCAGTGGTCATCCTGCAGGCGCTCCGGGTCCCTTCGAGTACACCAAGTCAAGCTCATGCACTGTTGCTGTCCAAGTCTCCGTGTTGCCAAATCCATGGCCATTACTCTGTTTGCCTCTTACCTGACTCATCATTTGGTCAGTTGATAGTTTCCTGTTTCTGAAATACTTCCCGTACCTGACTTGATTTGCTATTTCCTCCTTGTCTTCTGACTTTTAAATCATGGCTTATCTCATCTGCCTTAGGGCTCCGTCTTTGGTCCTTAACCCTTCTCCTTCCACACTGATCTAGTCCCGTGCTTTAAATACCACTTTTATGTAGATTTTTATGGCTACTTAAAATATTTAGAATCTAACTGTTTGTTACTATTTCCATCGTAGTCTCTCTTCTCTCTGCCACATAGTCTCATCCCTATTAATGCCATATCCTTGTAACTCCCTGCTTTAATCCCTACTTCTTAAGACCATTCTTTCTGTTGCTCAGTGCCTGCCCATTCCGGGTTACAGCCAGACTGCTGGTGGGGATCTGGCCCTGCCCCGTCTCTGACCTTTATGGGTCAAGGTTTCAGCAGGAATCAGATGGCCTCCCCATCATAGGATGATTGGAGGCTCTATCTTCAGAGGAACTGCTGACAAGACTGCGGGTGTAGGGGCATCATAAAAGCACAACCAAATAGGGCTTGTACCAGCAGGAGGGGAAGGTGTGGTCACTGGAGTTTGGAAAGATGATGAATAGAGAAGGCCACCTTGAGAGGATCGGTGATTTTGACATGAGCGACACTACCAGCCTGTGGCTAGACAGGCATCTATCCCTTTGGTCTCCTGAGGGGCGGGGGGTGTTTCCATAAGCCTATATTCATTTCCTACTACCATTTTAATCCCATGTGTAATAAATTGCCACAAAGTACGTAGCTTAAAACAATACACATTTATTCTATAACCATTTTTAGAGGGCAGAAGTTTGAAATGAGTTTTGCTGAGCCCAATTCAAGAAGGCAGCTGGGCCACGTTACCTCTGCAGAATCTGCGGGGAATCTACCCTTGCTTTTCCTGCTTCTGGAGCTGCTTGCCTTGGCTCGTGCTCCTTCTTCCATCTTCAAAGTCGCCGCTGTAGCACCTGCCTCATTGCCTGCCTCCTCCTCCTGACACTGGGAGTGCATTCAGGGCTCAGATCCCCCCATCTCGAGGCCCTTAATCATTTCCTCAGCATCACTTTACCATGTAAAGTAACAGTCACAGTGTCTGGATTAGGACCTACTTACTTTAGGGGCTGTTGTTTAGTTTACCACCAGAGAAGGCTGAGGGCACAGGGGCCTGTTGATGTGGCGCCCTGGGTCAGCCTTGCAGTGGGGAGTGGAATGTGCCAGCCATGAGGGCCTTTCCTCCTCCCCGCCAGCTCTCAACCTGCCCCAGCCCCATGGGCTTTCGGGCTTCCTCCTGGAACTAAGCACATTCCTGATCCAGGGCCTTGCACTTCCTTGGTTTATAAGTTCCATGAGACAGAATTTTTGCATTGTTTGCCTCATTTTTCCTCAGCATGTAGGGCAGTGACGAGCTCATAGTAAATCTTTTTGGTTCAATAATATTAATGAAGGACTGAGGCCTGGAGAATTATCGCTCCCCCTGCTCGAAATGTCGTCTTTCTCAGGCCTGCCATTGCCCTTTTCTATAGTCTTCCCCTGCCTTCATCTCCCGGTCACACATGTGCATCAGTCACACTGATTACTCGTTTTCCCAGACACCCAGAAATTGGAATGAGCAAAACCACAAAACATTTTTTCTGCCTGAAATGACCTACCTGTATGCCACCCGTATCTGCCCAGCTTTACTTTCCTTTTAGTCCCAAAGAAAGTCTCTCCGTGAGTGAAGTTGATTGTTACCCACCAGATGGGATCTTCTCCGTTCCTTGAGTTCAGAGGGAACTTTGCAGTTCTTTTTGTTCTCATTGTCTTATGCTTTATATATTTTTTTCTCTGCTTCTAGACTGTAGGTTTTTTAAGGGTAGAATCTTTATGATTCATCTTTCTACCTCACAGTTCTCTTCACTGTTGTATACCAGTAAATATCTACTAGTAGTTCATTAAAAAACATCTTTTTTTGCATTCCAGTCTGGTGACAGGGTCGCAGTGTTATTTCAAAGTAGTCACAAGCATTTTTTGCAGGATGAGAAAAAGGGAAATAGGTACGGGCTGACTTGGATTATCTATGAAGACGTGAAAGCTCTTGGAGCAGGCTTGTGGTCTGGGTAACGGTTCTGGCCTGTGCTTCCCTTAGCCGTGCAGGGCAACAATGAGGTGTCCATGTGGGACATGGAGACGGGTGACAGAAGATTCATGCTCTGGGCCTGCAATGCACCGCCACTCTCCGAGTCACAGGTTTGTCGCCAGTTTTTATTAGAAAGGCCATTTGAATTTCCCACATCCTTGTACTTTCAGGCACTTTATCAAACCTGGTCTCTATTGGGCTTTTGGGGGTGTTTTAAATTAGTAGCAGGTGGCTCTTGTTGCATAGGTGCTTTCCAGTTCCTCAGGCTAACTAACGTCTGAGTGTTTTGGTGGCTAGTTCCAGGAGGTTTGAGATGTGGGGTGGAAGCCCCATAAAATCCTGGGTTAGCTGGAACATGACCCTCTTACACACACTTTTAATTGTCATGCTGCCACCATGGGTGCTTCATTGGGACAAAAGGGAGGAAGGGTTAATTTCTCCTTTAGTTGGAGCCCTTCTCCCAAATAGAAAGTTTTCAGAGGCTAAACAAACAGGTTTTGCCTATTTATTCGGAATGGGATAAAGGAAATTCATTTATAGAAGATACACGTAAATGGTCTCTCACTTCTTCAGTTAACCAGGTGCCCAGAAAACCACCTGACTTGTTTCTAGAAATGACACCATTTATGGAATACACTGGTATCTTTAATTTGATTGTTTCTTTTAAGCCCGTTCCTCACAGTGTCCATGGTATCTACTGTAGTCCTGCAGACGGAAATCCCATCCTACTAACAGCGGGCTCAGACATGAAAATAAGGTACAGTATCTGAGGAAGGGTACTTACTATGCAATCCTTAAAAGGAGAAGGATATAAAAAGTGGATGGATACTTGGGTTAATACTAGGCTGATATTCTAGATGCTTGCATTGTGGTCATGTTTAAAATCCTCCACACCAGAGAGGGGCAACATGGCAGAGAAGTAGGGAGCTCTGTAATCTCCACCCACAACTATCAAACTGAGAAGGACTGAAGCCACAATACTCTGGTCTGCAAAGTGGGAGGAAAATACACAGATCCAGGTAGATGGCAGCCTCATAGGTGCCTGAGGCTACCTCAAGAAACAAGCCAAAGTACACATGGTGGAGAGTCTCAAATATCACTGAGTAGGCAAAATAATCAAAGGCACAACAAGAGCAACCAAGAGACACCATTAAAAGGACACTTCCTGAAATGACAGGCTCTGGACAGTCAATGAGCCTCCTTTAAAAGAGCAATACTAACAGGTGCAGAGTACTTAACGAGCTTTAAAAACTGACAAGAGACAGAAAGCTAGCCAAAATGACAAAACGAAAGAATTCTCCTAAAATCATAGCCACAGAACTGCTCAAAACAGATATAAGCAACATAACTGAGCAAGAATTTAGAACTGTCATAAAATTAATTGCTGGGATTGAAAAAAACATCAGAGAAGCTATTGATAGACTAGGGACCTTCTAAACAGCTGTGATGAGTTTAAAAATGCTATAAATGACATGCATAATAAAATGGAGGTGGCCACTGCACAGATTGAAGAGGCAGAGAGGAGAATAGGTGAATTAGAAGACACAGTTATAGCAAAAGAGGAAGCCAAGAAAAAGAGAAATTGATTCAGGAACATGAAAGGAGAATTTGAGTCCTCGGTGATATAATCAAATGGAACAATATCCGTATCATAGGAGTTCCTGAAGAGGAAGAAAGAGAAAAAGGTCCTGAAGGGCTGCTTGGTCAAATTATAGCCAAAAATTTCTCTAATCTGTGGAAAGAAAAAGACATTGAAATTTAAGAGGCACATCGAATTCTCTTAAGACGTAATGTAAACCGACCTTCAGCACGACATATCATAGTGAAACTGGCAAAATATAAAGATAAAGAGAGAATTCTGAAAGCAGCTAGGGATAAAAGGGCCCTCACATACAAAGGGAATCCTACCAGAGTGGTTACAGACCTATCTACTGAAACTAGGCAGGCCAGAAAGGAATGGCAGGAAATCTTCAATGTGAAGAACAGGAAAAATATGCAACCAAGGATCCTTTATCCAGTGAGCCTGTCATTCAAAATAAAGGAGAGAGAAAGGTGTTCCCAAATTAACAAAAGTTGAGAGAATTCGTCACTAAGAAACCTAAGAGGGACTCTATGAGAGAAAAGTAGCAAGGAATATAAGACACCAGAGACATCAATACAAACATGAACTCTACAAAAAACACACTGAATCTAAACCCACATTTTTCAATAATAACACTGAATGTAAATGGACTGAATGCTGCAATCAAATGACACAGGATAGCAGAATGGATCAAAAAACAAAACCCATCTATTTGCCATCTACAAGAGACTCACCTTAGAACTGAAGACACTTTCAGATTGAAGGTAAGGGGATGGAGAAATATCTATCATGCGAATGATAGTCAAAAGAAAACCAGAGTAGCCATACTTATATGGGACAAACTGGACTTTAAAGTAAAGGCAGTAACAAAAGATGAAGGATATTATATAATAATTACAGGGTCTCTCCATCAGGAAGAGCTAACAATTATACATACCTATGTGCTGAATTCAGGAGCACCCAAATACATAAAACAGCTAATCACAAACAGAAGCAATCTTACTGATAAGAATGTGCTTATTGCAAGGGATTTTAATACTCCACTTATAGCAGAGGATAGATCATCCAGACAGAAAATCACTAAAGAAACAATGGACCTGAACAACACACTGGAACAGATGGAATTAATAGATATATTTAGAACTCTGCATCCTGAAGCTAGTGAATTCATGTTCTTCTCGAGTGCACATGGCACATTCTCCAAGATAGATCACATACTGGGTCATAAAACAGCCCTTCATAAATACAAATGAATTGAGATCATACCATGCACACTTTCAGATCACAATGCTATGAGACTTGAAATCACAGGAAAAAGTGTGGAAAACCTCCAAAAATGTGGAGGTTAAAAACTACCCTACTGAAGAATGATTGGGCCAATCAGGCAATTAGAGAAGAAATTAAAAAATACAGGGAAACAAATGAAAATGAAAATACAACAATCCAAACTCTCTGGGACGCAGCAAAGGCAGTCCTCAGAGGAAAGTTCACTGCAATCCAGGCCTATTTCAACAAACTAGAAAAAGCACAAACTCAAAATCTATCAGAGCACCTAAGGAAACTAGAAAGGGAGCAGCAAGAGCACCCCAAACCCAGCAGAAGAAGAGAAATAATAAAGATCAGCACATAACCAATACAGAACCCAAAAAAACCCAACAAAACAATTCAACAGGTCAATGAAACCAAGGTTGGTTTTTTGAAAAAATAAAATTGATAAACCTTTAGCTAGGCTCCTCAGAAAGAAAAGAGAGAACCCAAATAGACAAAATCATGAATAAAATGGATTTATTACAACTGATCTCTCAGAAATACAAGCAATCATCAGAGATTACTACGAAAAATTATATGCCAACAAACTGGACAACCTAGAAGAAATGGACAAATTTCTAAACACACCTGCAGTACCAAAATTTCAAACAGGAAGAGAAGATCTGAACAGACTGATAACCAGTGAAGAAATTAAATCAGTTATAAAAAATCTCCCAATGAATAAGAGCCCAGGGCCAGATGGCTCCTCTGGGGAATTCTACCAGACATTTAAAGCAGAGTTAATATTCATTCGTCTCAAGATATTCCAAAAAATAGAAATAGAAGGAAAACTTCCAAACTCATTCTACAAAGCCAGTATCCCTTTGATTCCCAAACCAGAGACCCAACAGAAAAAGAGAACTACAGGCCAACATCCTTAATGAATACAGATGCAAAAATACTCAAGATGCTAGCAAATCAAATTCAACAGCACATAAAAAGAATTATCCATCATGATCAAGTGGGATTCATTCCTGGGTTACAGGGCTGGTTCAATATTCACAAATCCATCAACCTGATACATCATGTTAACAAAGGAAAAGATAAAAACCATATTATCCTGTTGATAGATCCAAAAAAAGCATTTGACAAAATACAGCATGCCTTCTTAATAAAAACCTTCAAAGTCAAAATAGAAGGAACTTATTTAAACATTATTAAAACCATTTATGAAAAGCCCACAGCTAATGTTATCCTCAATGGGGAAAAACTGAGAGCTTTCCCCCTGGGATCAGGGACACGACAGGGGTGTCCACTATTACCAATGTTTAACATAGTGCTGGAAGTCCTAGCATCAGCAATCAGACAACAAAAGGAAATAAAAGGCATCAAAATCAGCAAAGAAGTGGTCAGACTTTCACTTTTCACAAATGACATGATACTCTACATGGAAAACCCGATTGACTCGACTAGAAGACTTCTAGAACTGATGCACGAATTCAGTAAAGTCGCAGGGTACAAAATCAATGTACAGAAATAGGTTGCATTTTTATACACCAATAATGAAGCAACAGAAAGAGACATCAAGAAACTGATCCCATTCACAATTGCACAAAATACCTAGGAAGAAACATAACCAAAGATGTAAAAGACCTGTATGGAGAAAACTATAGAAAGCTTATGAAAGAAATTGAAGAGGACATGAAGAAATGGAAAAATATTCCATGCTCATGAATTAGAAGAATAAACATTGTTAAAATGTCATTATTACCCAAAGCAATCTACATGTTCAGTGTAATCCCCATCAAATTGCACCAGCATTCTTCTCAAAGCTAGAAGAAACTATCCTAAAATTTGTATGGAACCACAAAAACCCCGAAGAGCCAAAGTAATATTGAAGAAGAAAACCAAAACATGACGCATCACAATCCCAGACTTTAGCCTCTACTACAAAGCTGTCATCATCAAGACACTATGGTATTGGCACAAAAACAGACACATAGACCAATGGAATAGAATAGAGAACCCAGAACTGGGCCCACAAAAGTATGGCCAATTGATCTTTGACAAAGCAGGAAAGAGTATCCAATGGAAAAAAGACAGCCTCTTTACCAGGTGGTGCTGGAACAACTGGACAGCAACATGCAGAAGAATGAAACTAGACCACTTTCTTACACCATACACAAACAAACTCAAAATGGATGAAGGATCTGAACATGAGACAGGAAAACCATCAAAATCTTAGAGGAGAACGCAGGAAACAGCCTCCTTGACCTCAAACACAGCAATTTCCTACTTGACACATCCCCAACAGCAAGGGAATCAAGAACAAAAATGAACTATTGGGACCTCATCAAGATAAAAAGTTTCTGCACTGCAAAGGAAACAATAAAAAAAAAAAATCTAAAAAGCAACCGACAGAATGGGAAAAGACAGTGGCAAATAGCATATTGGATAAAAGACTAGTATCCAAAATCTACAAGGAAGTCACCAAACTACACAACTGAAAAACGAATAATCCAGTGAAGAGATGGGCAGAAGACATGAATAGACACTTCTCCAGGGAGGACATCCAGATGGCCAACAGGCACATGAAACGATGCTCAGCGTCACTCCTCATCAGGGAAATACAAATCAAAACCACTCTGAGATACCACCTCATGCCGGTCAGAGTGGCTAAAATGAAGAAATCAAGAGACTGTAGATGCTGGCGAGGGTGTGGAGAAACGGGCACCCTCCTACACTTGGTGGGAATGTAAACTGGTGCAGCTGCTGTGGAAAACAGTGTGGAGGTTCCTCAAAAAACTATGAGTAGAACTCCCCTATGACCCAGCAATAGCACTGCTGGGGATCTACCCAAGGGATACAGAAGTGCTGATGCATAGGAGCACATGTACCCCAATGTTCACTTTCAACAATAGCCAAAACATGGAAAAAGCCTAAATGTCCATCACCTGATGAGTGGATCAAGAAGATGTGGTATATATACACAATGCAGTACTACATGGCAATGAGAAAGAATGAAATCTGGCCATTTATAGCAAAGTGGATGGAACACGAGGGTGTCATGCTAAGCAAAATTAGGCAGAGAAGGACGGATACCATATGTTTTCACTCATAGGTCTAACAGGAGAAACCTAACGGAAGACCATGGGAAGGGAAAAGGGGAGAAAAGAGGGAGACGGAGGGAGGCAAATCATGAGAGACTATTGAATACTAAAAAGGAACCGAGGGCTAAAGAGGGGGAGGGAGATGGTGGTGATGGAGGGCACTTGAAAACCAACTTGACAATAAACTATAAATTAAAATAAAAACAAAAACAAAAAAATCCTCCACAGCTTGCATGGATAGCTGTTAATGCTTCATTTGTACCTAAGTTTAGTCTATTCTAGGAAAAACAATTTTTCTGATGCAAAGGAAAATAAGTTATATATTAATGAATGTAAGCTAATGATCATTAGTTCCTCCCTTTGTCCTGAGATTATCAACACGTGTTTCCTCTTCCCTAGGTTTTGGGACTTGGCTTACCCAGAGAGGTCCTACATTGTGGCAGGAAGTACTAGTTCTTCCTCTGTGTCCTACTATAGGAAAATAATTGAAGGCACTGAAGTTGTCCAGGTACAAGCAGTCTTGTTTTCTTTCCATTTCTATAGGCACAAAAATGACTTTGGCCAAGAGTGGCAGTAGTTAAGAAAAACATTTATTTTATTTTGGCTTTTCTATATTTTTTCAAATTCACTTTTATTAAGGTATAGTAAACTTATATAAAAGGCACACACATAAGGGCCTAGCCCGAAGCAAGCACTTCCGATGCTTGTTCAGTCCTTAGAACAATTTATAAGGAAGTACCTTTATTAGAAAGTTCAGCACCACGAAGTAACTTGTCTGAGATCACCCAGGTAGTAGGTGGCAGAGCTGGGGATTCAGATCTGGCTGTTGGAACTCCAAATCTTGTGCTCTTGAGTTGGGCAAAAAACGTCAGACGAGATAACATACCTGAAAGGGCCTGGGTCCTAGAAGGTGCTCAGTAAGTAAATGAAAGCTTTTCCTTTATGACAGATAATGTATTTACATCCACTGGTCCTTTTATACCCCTGTTACTTTCCCTTTTTTCTTTTGATGGTGGCAAAAGGTAATATGCACAGATTATTGATTGACCTCTTTGTAAGTGGCTACTCCTGGGAAACAGAAGGTCATTTTGGACTTCTTTTTACTATTTGTGGAAGGATGACTACCTCCCAGGAAGTTTTAGCTCTAAAGACAGCAACCACCTGTCCTGAAGCAACAGTATTGATAAGAGGGACAGTGTGGTACAGGCTATTAACTTCTGGCTTTCTCCTTGACTTTTAACCATGAAACAGGAGATTCAGAATAAGCAGAAGGTGGGACCAAGCGATGACACCCCCCGGAGGGGCCCAGAGTCTCTGCCTGTGGGACACCACGATATCATCACAGACATCGCCACGTTCCAGACCACACAGGGCTTCATTGTAACTGCTTCTAGAGACGGGATTGTTAAGGTGTGGAAATGAAATGTTCTGTATAATTTGTAATAAAGTTATAAGTTTACTGTAATATGAGAGCAAAGGTATTTTTAGAGGACAGAAGTGAGATTCATTTTCAAAATTATGTCTGTATATAATACTGTTTCATGATTAAACAGATCGCACTCAACTAGTGTACTTACACAGTACAAAGTCCCAGATACCGCTGTCTGCCTGGTTCTTGCAGAGATCTGTGTATGTCACAGAGGTGGAATTTGGAATGCTAAGACTAAGTTTACTTTGTACTGAAAAAGATGGGTCATAAGCTATTATAATGTAAACACATTTTTGCTATTAAAACTGCTATTCAAACCAGCCAATAAACTGTATTCAAGCATCTTAAGAGTTTTTGGTTTTTTTGGTGTTTTTAACAGTAAACTTTACCAGAAGAATGAACTCTGCAGCCGTATTTGTTCTGAAGAAATAACTCAGAGTCACAAGGAATCAGTGACAGAACTAGGCCTGATACCCACATTGCTGGACTCTCAGTATTTTGTTCTTTTCCTGTTTTACAGTCTGCCTTATTATTTAACACTAGAACTCATCTCTTGCATATCAACCCTAGAAAAATGTCTTGGCCATCATTACTCTTTTCTTAATAAGCTTTAGTATAAAATCTGAAACTTGGCCCATCGGCTTGCTTTTATCCAGCGTCAATTAATTATTAAATGCGTGAAAAGAAAAAAAATAAAAGGATTAAGCTGTTATAAACGTACCAAAAATCTGTACTTGTTCAGAAGACCAAAATTGGTCTTTCCCTCAAAAATAAACCCTTCAAGCTTATCAATTCTTATTTGTACACAAACTTAATGCTGTCTCTATATTTATTGTCATCTATTTGCAGAAGGGTTTATAGTGTTTAAAATAGTTCAATTTGAAATTATTTACATGAGTCCAAAAAGGTAGATAATCTGGGGGAAAATACTACTTAACTGCTTCAGAAACTTAATTTTCTGTAACTCTATGAATCCGTTATGGTGCATGACAGTTTGCAATGCATAGGTACACCGACTTCACGATTCAGTGCACTTGGTGTGGTTTAAATTGTCTATAAACTCATCGGAAAACCCCGTCATTCACAAAGGTCTGAGTTAGGAGTCTGGACGTCGATGAGGCCACATAGCATAGGGCCATAGCATAGCAGTAGGATTTGCAGATTTGGCAAACCGTCATGTTACATCGCCTCTGTTTCCCTCCGTGTCTGTTAAGACCATATCTACAGGGTTTCTAGATTTAATCTCTGCACAAGTTAGGGGACACTTGTTTGAGACAAGCTGTTCGGCTGAGAAGGGCTTCAAGTCCGGAGCCATTAGCAAACCCACACCACAGATCAGCCTGCAGAGGGGAGAAGGCAGTGGGCCGCGGGAGACGCAGTCCTGCCCTCCCAATTCTGCCGCCGTCCATTCTTCTTCCCGCTTAAACTCTCCCCTTTAAGAAAGGGGTCATTTGGTTGATCTGTTGCTATTACAATCTGATGCCATGTTGGAGTTGCATCTTTTTTTTTTTTTACTTTTTTTTTTTTTTTAATGTGTGACTTCTAGCTCCAGTGCAGAGATAATAAATAGGAGGCATGTCTTGTATAGTCAATTAATTTACATGTTTAAACCAAGAAGCACCATTGCTTATTCATGTGATATTTGGCTTAAATTGGGTTTTATTTAGGGGTGCCTGGGTGGCTCAGTTACGTGTCTGACTTGGGCTCAGGTCATGATCTCACAATTTGTGGTTCGAGTCCCGCATCAGGCTCTGTGCTGACAGCTCAGAGTCTGGAGCCTACTTCAGATTCTGTCTACCTCTCTCTCTCTCTCTGCCCTTCCCCTGCTCACCTCTTCTCTCTCAAAAATGAATAAGTATAAAAAAAAACTATTTTTGCTGCTTTTCCATTTTAGGAGAAAGGTGAATCATGGAAAATATTTCCTTAGGGATTTTTTAAAAGGAACTTAATATTTACAGTATGTTTCAGATCCCTCATCTATTAAGGATTAAAAAGATGACCTAAACTGCTAAAATAATCTCAATTGCCAAGGGCAAACTTTTTTGGTGTACTTTACTTACCAATGCTGAAAAAACAAATACATATTAAAAGTATCTCTAGCAGTAAATAGAAGGGTTTCTTGCTTACTCCAAAGTTAACCAGAAAAATCTTTTAAAATACCTCTTAAATATTGCTCATCAGTATGCTCTATTTGAAACAAAAGTTTTACCTAAATTCCTAAGCCCCACTTAGGAGGTGAAGAAAACTGATGTGCTTTATTCTTCTCCATTTCCTGAGTATGAAAATGACATTTTAACTCCTTGCGCCTGGGAAGACATTGGGAGCTATCTCTATGGAATTGCCTGAGTACGGATGGCAGAACTGGTTTTAAAACACAGTGTAGGGGGCGCTTGGGTGCCTCAGTCAGTTAAGTGGTCGGCTTCGGCTCGGGTCATGATCTTACGGTCTGTGGGTTCGAGCCCCGCATCAGGCTCTGTGCTGACAGCTAGCTCAGAGCCTGGAGCCTGCTTCCGGTTCTGTGTCTCCCTCTCTCTGACCCTCCCCTGCTTGCACTGTCTCTCTCGCTCTCAAAAAACAAAACAAAACAAAAAAAAAACCCCACAGTGTAGGTGGCCCTTCTTTCCTAGCTTTTACGAAGAACATTATGGAAAAGAAAATCACCTACTGGTCTTAGGTGTGAATAGCCATCTGCCCCAGGCGTCCAAGCAGGGTCTCCCTCTCTGGAGAGAGTGATGTTCTGCTGAGCAGGGCCATTGTTAGTGCCTCTGGAGCCAGCTCCGAGCAGTCGAGGTAAGGTCCACACATTGCGTCTCGATGTTTTGTGTTTAGTTGCTGGGAATATTAGCCCTTCGTAAGATTAAGAATCAATTATGTGATCTTGATGGGGGTGAGGCGGGAGCAAGCTGTCAGAATGCTGCTGGAGGCTAGGCACTCGGAAGCCCCTTCCTGCCTTAACTGACTCTGATCTCTGTGCATCTCTGCAACCCCATATGGATTTGTGGATTAAAACAGTTAACAACCATATCTTTTCCAAACTCAGTATGTACTTAAGACTATTTAGATCTTGGTCAGTCCTGTTTGGTACTGTTCACTATTGACTAAATAGCTATCTGACGGTAAAAGTAACTCAGCTTCACCCATGACAAGTTGTCTTTACTCTCCTTGCCTAAAGAATATATGGATTAGTAAAAAAATAATATATGACAATAATGTTAAAGAATAAAAGTCCATAAAAATGGCCAGGCCCAAGACTCTATGTAAAGAGCGAACTTCAGGGGAAATTCACACGCTTCTCAGTGAGTTAAGGAGTTCGACCAGAGAAAATCATTCTGCTGCTGCTTTGTCCCAACGAACTACTGCAGAAGGTGGGAAGAAGCCTCCCAGCACAAGCCTGTCGGAAGGCTAGCCGTTATACACTGAGGCAGTGATGTATTTCAAAGGCACCACAGAAAGGCATATTATCAAAGTTATGACCTGTAAGCACCAATTTATAAATGTAAATGTTGGGCTCTCTCAAAACATTAGCCTTTTTGGTTCAACAGATGAGCCTTAAACAGTACTAAATAGAGAACAAAAGCTTGGTTTGCAGAAAGTGGACTGAACAGAGACCTGCAATCAAAAGAATTAGCATTGGCTTATATATATATTGTTTAAAATTTACCTTCAAATTATATCTCCATTAGACTTTTCAGAACATTTCTTTCATTCTTCCACCTTTTAATGCTAAGTTCTTGAAAGTATTAGAGTGCTGGAATGATCAGGAATGCTCAAAGAAATGGGCAAGAAATAAGTGCCAGGGGTCAAATTCCTGATGATGTACAACCTGTTTGCTCCAGCCCTCCAGCGTGGCTCTCTGGGATGGCTGGATGTCCAAATAGAAGTTGCCCACAGTTACGGCACTGAACTGAGTTACTCAAATCCAGAGGCTTACCATGCTTCCTAAGGCTAAATCCTTCAAGCACTTCCTTTATCGTGTTGTTTTGGAGCAGTTTTTATCACCATTTTTCCCTTTTTAAAGGTATGGGATGTGTTTCTTGTAAGATTTCGAAGAACAATATAGTCTCTGCTGCCTCTTGCTACTCTTGAAAGATAATTTTTATCTTGAAAGAATTTTGCTTTCTGCAGTGCATCTCTGAGAGCAGCTTTATGTGGTCCATGAACAAAGCTGTACAACAAAAGAAGAGAAACATCACAGAAGATAAATGCCATTTCCACTTTAACAGACTATGTTAATTCCATCTTCCGCAAAGTTGTCATCCATCCCCTTCCTTGTTGCACCCTCTCTTCAGAGTAGATTTATTAAGACTGAAGATTTACACTGGGCAGATCTATCAGAAGCTGAGAACGAGACAATGAGACATGTCGTCGCAGTGTGCAAGATCATTCCAACAGCAAAGTTTCTTCTTTATAGAATGTGTTCTGCCCAGAACTTCATATGGCTGGCTCGTGATTCTTCAGACTCGAAGTCAAATGGTACCTTGTTAGAGACGACTATAATTCTCCCAGTCTGCAGTCTAGTGGGTGCTCAGCATGATATGCTCACTTTTTCATAACACATCATTGTCTGAATTTTTATTTACTTATAAATCTCTTTGTGATCTATTCTCCTCTATTCTACCCACCCAGGCGGAAAATGTTACAAGACCCTTTCATGTAATCCTAGCAATCTCAGGAATCTCAGAAGGGCATATACTGGATACTCAATAAACATGTATCAATGGAAGCATGAATGAATGCCACTCCCTTCTCCCCTCCCTCCCATCCATCCATTCTTCTTTTTTTTGATCTGTTCATTTATCCGTCCATCGAAATGTTGACTCTCTATGGAAGGCACTGTTACATATAGTGGGGGACATAAAAATAATGCCCAGTCTGGCAGGCACATAAAGAGTTTGGGGGTCATGAGTAGCTCAAGCTGGGGTCAGACTCTGCAAGGCCTAGAATGCTAGATTGAGAGGTCAAGGGATCACAGAAGCCAAATACTACAAGTTCTAATCTATCCAATAAAACCGTGCTGGTGGAAATGTCCTATAATCATTGGCCAGGAAGCCAGATAGGCATGACTGAGGAGCTCAATTTATAATTTCATTTAATTGAAAGCTAGTGGCTACTGTTTTGGACAGCTTAGGAAGAGAGGCATTTCAGGCAGCTCTATCTTACATGGAGGTGTTGGAAAGAACTTTAGATCCATAAACATCTTATATTCCAGTTCTTCTGCTTACTGGCTGAGGAGCTCTGAGAAAATCACTTAACTAGAGTGATCCTTGTTTCCTCAGGTGTAGAATGGGAGTAAGGACAACCTATATCGTGAGCAACATTTGAAGTTCTCTAGACTAGTTACCATGGTGATTACAGATGAGGAAACTGAGCACATATACAGGTATTCTATCAGGGACATAACCGAGACTAACCAAACCCTCTGATACTAAGAGCTTCGTGTTACTTCCATTGAACTGGGTTTTTATTTGGGACACTGTGGAAAACTATCAAGATATTTGGAATAAGTAAGTGAAATGGAAAATGTCATGCTATCAGGAACATCTGGATATGGGTGCAGAACCACAGGAAAGCAGATGGCCTGGGGCAGGTTGGACAGCTAAGAAGGTAGGACATAAATTCTTTGTCAGTATTTTTAGAATGAATGTGTGAGAGCCTGGTAGCATAAGATGAGAAGGTTTATTAGTACCTATAAGCCTCACAAATTTGCTGTATTGTGGTCAAGGAAAGAGTCAAGAGAACTCTAAAACACTGACATCAGGAAAACAGGACCAGTATTCACTATAAGCACCATTACTTCATATTGGGATTTTTCTGCTTTCACCATATTTAAATCTCATCGCTCACGACAACAAAAATATTTAGAATATGAGTAAGCAAAAGATAAAGAATTTAAAATTAATTCATTTCTCTGTCTCACATACACATGCATGCAGGCATATGTACACAGCCCACTGCCTGCCCCCTCCCCATATTCTTCTTGCATCTAATGAGAGAAGTGAAGGAGACATCGAAGCAACAAAGAACCATGTTATTATACACAGTATGTCTGGGCTTCTGAAACTGCAATCCCAAAGTGTACCTCCATTCACTTCCATCAGTGCTATTAGGAAGGTACCAAGCTGATCAGCAAACTTCTCCCAGTTACTAAGAAAGCTAAATTTCAGTGCAAATACAATTTTCTCACACCTTATCCTGCTTTTGCCTTTTTATTTTCTTATTTCCATAACTAATCATTGGGAGCTCAAATTCTCCAAAGTCATAATTGTCTATAACCCACAGAACATCTTCACCCATAATGGAGTATGTATTCTTTTGAGTCTGGAGCACACTGGTTTTTTTTTATCTTGGGTTTATTTTATCTACTCTGGTCTCCCAACCCCTCCACCAACTTCCTACTTTCCATTGGATCCTTTCTATGGTAAGTTTAGTCATCTTTCTTATCTTCGTTCCTCTTTGTTAAGAAAAAGCTGTTAAATTGGTAATCGCTTCTCCAGCATGACAGGGTTATCTTTTTTTCCTTCCTCCAATACTTTTATTCTCAAAAGTGTTGAACATGATAAATACTCTAGCTCTGAATTTTTCTTCACAGTTGTACACAGGAGCTTGTATTTGATAAGCATCTGTTAAGGATTTGATTCCCTGTTTGGGAATTTCTATTTTTCCTATTACTCCACATTGTTGAGATACTTCTTTACTGATTGGTAACTCCACAGCAGGCCGTCAAGATAAGAAACAGGAATGAAATGCAGCCAATCATTTTGCATCTTGTGCCCAACTCCAGTAAAGATGTGGCACCTAGACAAAATGAGGTGGGTGTACTAACTGTAGATTTCCGTTCTCTGTGATCACAGGTTCCTCATCTACACAGATCATCAGGAGTCAGCTATGCTGCATTTACTAGTTGACTGGATGCACTGGAGTAGAAAACACAGACAAGATTGCTTCTATTTCGAGAAATTTTCTTAATAGGCATTTTGTGTGTCTAGAACACATACTTTGGAAGGCAGAATTACGACAGATGTATTATTCATATGGCATTGGCGACTGTGTCCATTTTTTTTTTTTACAATTTGATTGTTCTGGCTTTGGTCACAGCTTTAAAGTCTGGCACAAGAGCTTCCCTGCCTGGATGAAGCAATAAGCAGGTGGCTTTCTGTCTTTTATTGTCTCTGAGCGGATCTAAGCACTTAAAAAGAGGCTGCCCTGCAATCTCACCCTCACTGGCCATCTGTCTCTTTGGTTGCTTGTGTTCAGTTCGTCTCTTTTCCATCTGATAAGAACCAGCTTCTACCTGCATTTCCTAAAAATCTCACAGTGGAATGATCTCATTCTTATGCAAGTCGTTCTGAGACCTGGCAAGCCATCGTTAAGGTCAGGCATCTTGCCTCACGGGCATTCTCAGCTCCCTCAATTATGTGCTCAATTCTGCCTCACTTCTCCTGAAAGGCTCAGGCAGGGAGTTTCAGAAGCAGTTTGTGGCTTGTTACCTTTTAATTATGGTCTCTGGTCACTTAGAGAAGGCCCAGGGTGTCCCAGGCTAAAGAACCATCAGGGAGTTCACCAACAGTGATGTGGATTTCATGTCTCAATTCCTGATGTTCCAGCTGTCTCCTGTCATTTCACCATTTCAGATACATAGGAGAGAGCCTCCAGTAGATCCAGGGCAATGTGGAGAAGGGAAGAAATATCCTGTCCAAAAGCACTGTGAATCCCCTTCACTTATACTGATCTTTAAACAGAATGCATTTGTAGGAGTGGTTTCCCAAAAATGCCTTTTAATTTGTATAGGCTGGCTTCCTTATCGTCTTTGGCTGTTATGGCCAGCTACACAACAGACAAAGCCCAGTGCAAATGCAAACAGGAAGCTCGCTTCCACGCTGCCAGACACCTGCAGCAGGGGGAGCCCTGCTCCTGGAGGACGGACTGCGCGGGCCTGTTGGAGGCCTGAGTTCAGGAAGCATTTGCTGCTGGACAGTTCCCTGCTTCCCAGCAAGGTACGGAGACCGGAGGCAGAGTCTTCTCTGAGCTTCTGGAACTGGGCATCTGGATCGGGAGTGCCTCTCTCTGGCCCTGACCGCCACACAGAAATGCAGACAGTGCACTTAACTAAAATCAGGCATGCTGTCTGGGACATTTGCCTAAGTGTGATTCCCAAGGGCTGGTACACACTGATTTCACTCAGACGGGTGGCATGTGTGTGTGTTCGTACAGCATGGTTTTCCACAGAAACACACTCTCCTAACTACAATTATTTCTAATTCTAAACAATTTATGTGTTCATGCATGCAAAACCATGTTTATTTTTAAGTTTTAAAAGAAACTGCTTTTGTTGATACTCTTAAAAAACCTTAATTAAAAAATATGAAGTTCTCATAACTCCTTTCTTTGGGTATAATCTTCTATAACATCTTAAGAGCAATATTTAGTTCATTAGTTTTTAGAGTTTTAAGATTTTCCCTAAGAATTAAGACTTTAAACTTTCCTAAATAATGACTTCTGACATATCATTGTTTTGACATATAATCTATTATACAGTTCTAAATATTTTAAAGTGTTCATTATAATTTTATCTCATTATTTAGAAATGTGATTTTAATTTAAAAATGTATAGACTTTAACAATATTTTTATTAATTTTGAATTAACTGAATTCTGATCAATTTTGATCATAGGACCACATTCTTAGAAATTTGTTGACACCTGCTTGGTAAGTTAAAAATTGCACAATGAGGGGCGCCTAGGTGGCTCAGTTGGTGAAGCATCTGGCTTCAGCTCAGGTCATGATCTCATAGTTCAGGAGTTCGAGTCCCGCATCAGGCTCTGTGCTGACAGCTCAGAGCCTGGAACCTGCTTTGGCTCTGTATCTCCCCCTCTGTCTGCCACTACCTCATTCAGACTCTCTCTCTCTCTGAAAAATAAACATTACATTTTTTAAAAATATTGCACAATGAACACTTATTAAACTCTCCACCTTGATTCAACAGTTGTTAGTGTTCATGTGTTCTTCAGAAGAATGTCTCATTTTCCTATGCAGGGTTCTAAATGAGCCTATTAAATCAAGTTTGTTATGATTAAATCTTTAATATTTTTACTCATTTTTGTCTGCTTGACCGACAATATTCAAATCTGTGTACTGAAATCTCCAACTCTGATGACAGTTCAAGGACAATTTCTCATTGTAGTATTTCAATTTCCACTTTGTATATTTTAAGATTATTTTAATACGCTCTTAGAAATTGAGAATTGTTATATCTTTTTCATGAATTGAACATTTTGTCATCATGTAGTGGCTCTTCATTCCTACAAAATGGTTTTGTTGGGGCGCCTGGGTCGCTCAGTCGGTTGGGCCTCCGACTTTGGTTCAGGTCAGATCTCACGTTTGTGGGTTCGAGCCCCGCATCAGGCTCTGTGCTGACAGCTAGCTCAGAGCCTGGAGCCTGCTTCCGGTTCTGTGTCTCCTTCTCTCTCTGCCCCTCCCCCTCTCATGCTCTGTCTCTCTCTGTATCAAAAATAAATAAAACATTAAAAAAAAGTTTAAAAAATGGTTTTGTTTAGGGGCACCTGGTTAAGCAACCAACTCTTGATGTTGGTTTAGGTCATAATCTTATGGTTTGTGAGATGGAGGCCCACGTCTAGCTCTGCGCTGATGGTTTGGGGTCTGCTTGGGATTTTTTCCTCCCTCTCTCTCTCCTTCTAAATAAACTTAAAGAAACACCAAAATGGTTTTGTTTAAAGGGATATTTTAGGAGCACCTGGGTGGCTCAGTTGGTTAAGTGTGGAACTTCAGCTCAGGTCATGATCTCACAGTTATGAGTTCAAGCCCCACATTGGGTTCTGTGCTGATAGCTCAGAGCCTGGAGACTGCTTTGGATTCTGTGTCTCCTCTCTCTCTCTGCCCCTCCCCTACTCACACTCTGTCTCTCAAAAATGAATAAATGTTAAAAAATTTTTTAAAAAGAATATTTTATGCAAAATGCTAATTGATTCATGATGTGGTTTCATCTTAGCTTGGGCAAACCATGCAATATTTTATATATAGTAGCAGAATATTTACTATTGAAGCTTGAAAAGATGTGAGTTCTTTGTGTACCATCTTTCATTTATGCATGTGAGAGGGTTTTCTTTTCTTAATATTTTTACATTGTAGTACTTGTTTTCCTTGTTGGGGTGTTTGTTTATTTAATACATTCCATCAAGGACAGAAATTATATGCTGTTTTTTTTTCCCCCATAGGAAGTGTGTCTTGGGCTTTTCCCTTATTATTTTCTTTACTTTTTTTTCCCCCTCTTCTTTTTTTGGTGGTGGGGGTGGTTATGTTTAAATGAAGTTGCTTTTACAACACCAAAGACTTAATCATCCATTT
>NC_043704.1:129058596-129058950 GCF_006229205.1 Suricata suricatta
GTTTAAATGAAGTTTCTTTTTCAACATCAAAGACTTAATCATCCATTTCTTACATAAAAGGTAGCTACTTTTTTGCATGGACCTCAAGCATATTGTAGTATAGAGGAGGAATTTAAGGAAAGGTATTAAGCAGGCTGTGTTGTAGCTTATGAACAAGTAATAAATTGTATCATTTATCTTGAATGTATCATAGATAAGCTGCTATATAACGATTGCCACGTCAGATAGCTGTGAAATTAGGTGATTAACTAGTTGTTACTTAACCTTCTAATTTCTGTATAAGTCTAATTACATGAAACAGAAGTTAAAAAAATTCAGCCTTCTAGAAAGCTAACTTACAAGTCACACTATATG
>NC_043704.1:129059050-129185361 GCF_006229205.1 Suricata suricatta
TTTTGATTTTTTACTTTGCTTTTCTGTTTTGAGTGTCATTGCAACTACTGTATTGTAAATGATGGAAAATAATTGCATATGTTAAAAAATATGAAACTTTATAAAGTAAAAAAAATAAATAAAAATTTTAAATTAAAAAATAAAATAAAATAAAATAAAAATAAAAACAAAACAAAAAAAAGAATATTTTATCTGATATTAATATACTTTTTCCAGCTTTCTTTTAATGGTTACCTTTCAGTTTGTATAGGTCATTTTCTGCATATAGCAGAGTAAAGTTTATAGGTTTTTTTTTTTTAAAAAGTACTTGCCTGGTGTATTTTTTTCCAAAATTTTACTTTTAACTTTTCCCATGTCATTATTTTGTGGTTGTGTCTCTATAATTGAAAACAATTACAGCTGGATTTTGTTTTCATTCTTAACTGTAACTGGCATGCTTAGTCTCTTTATTATGACTCCTGAAATATTTAAGTGGATTTGGTTCTGCTGTCTTACTTTGTGTGTCTATTTGTCCTTTCCCCACCTTTCTTGCCTTTTTAATTAAAAAACTATTTATTGGGGCACCTGGGTGGCTTAGTTGGTTAAGTGGTCAACTCTGGATTTCAGCTCAGGTCAAGATCTCGCAGTCTGTGATATCAAGCCCTGTGCTGGGCTCCTTGCTGGCAGCCAGAACCTCCTATTTATTATGTTGTTTTTATTCCATTTTCCTACCCTCTATTTTTGGTAGTTAGCTACTTTCCATTTTTCTTTTTCACACATGCCATCAAAATATCCAATGCATTTTTAGGAGAGTCGTAAGTTTCTCAGTAGCCTAACTGCGAGCTCCTGCTCTTCAAGTTCCCAGAACTCTTCAGCCCCATGTACCTCCCTGTGATGTATATTAGTGTTGTCCCTTTTTTCCATACCATCTTCTTTACCCTTAAGGCTCAACTTCATTTTTTTTAAATAACAAAAGGTGATTTTATTGTCCAATATACTTTCTCAAGTTTAATAAATATTTATTTATATTTATAGTCTTAGTACTTTTTTTTCTGTTAAACCACCAGGCACCAACAAATATGTTGTTTCCTTATCTTTGTTAGTAAGTTCAGCTTTTTTGTAACCCTACAAATTAGATATTACTGTTATTTAAAATATAACATTTACCTAGACTTGCCTAAATTCTTTATGTTTGCTTTAATTGATGTATATATTTAGATTTTTCAAGTTGGGGGCATAAATATTTACAACCATTAGATCTTGGTAGACTCCTTAATTATAATATTTTAAATAATTTTTATAGTTATAATGCTTTTGTTGGTCTTTGTTTTAAGATCTAGTGTGTATGATATAAGTATGGCTGTCTCTCTTTCTTTTAATATCTATTAGCCGGTTGGATGGTTCTCCATCCCCTCACTTTCAATCTGTAGGTGTATTTAGGTCTGAAATGAGTCTTTTATAATAAGTAAGCTTACAGATAGATCTTGGTTTTTTATCCATTCTGATACTCTATTTCTATTGATTAGAGCAGTTAGTGCATTTACATTCAGAGTGATTATTAAAAGATATGAATTTAGTGCCATTATATTACCTATAGAGTTGGTGTTTCTGGTGATGCTCTCTAGTCCTTCCTAGTCTTTGTTGGCTTTGGACTTTTTCTTCTCCACTCAAAAGTCACCCTTAAAATTTCATGTAGGTCTGGTTTAGTGGTCACAAACTCCTTTAATTTTTGTTTAAGAAACTCTTTACCTTTCTTCCTCTTTTGAGTAACAGCCATGCTGGATAGGATATTCTTGACTTCATATTTTTTCCATTCAGCACATTGAATACATCTTGCCTGCCAAGTTTCTGTGGTCAGATCTGCTGTGAACCTGATCTGTCTTCCCTTGTATATTAAGGACTTTTTTCCCCTGCTGCTTTCACACTTCTTTCCTTATCTGTGTATTTTGTGAATTTGACTCTGATATATCTTGGCAGTGTCCCACTTCTGTTGAATTTAATGGGAATTTTTCCTGCTCTTTGGACTTTGATGTCTGTGTTCTTCCCCAGATAAGGGAGCTCTTCAGCTATCATTTGCTCATATAAACCTTCTGCCCCTTTTTCTTTCTCTTCTGGGACTCTTATGATGTGAATGTTAACACATGTTTTTTAATTTTTAAAAAATGTTTATTTATTTATTTTGAGAGAGAGAGAGAGAGAGAGCGCGCGCGCGTAAGCGAGTGAGCATGAGTTGGGGAGGGACAGAGAGAGAGGGAGACACATGATCTGAAGAAGACTCCAGACTCTGAGCTGTCAGCACACAGCCTGATGCAGGGCTCAAACCTACAGATCATGACCTGAGCTGAAGTAAGATGCTTAAGCGACTGAGCCACCCAGGAGCCCCCAATCCTATTTCATTTTAATAAATTGCTGAGTTCCTGAAGTCTGCCTTTGTGATACCTGACATTTGTTTCTTTTTTTAGCTTTATTATTTTCCATAATTGAATCTTCTACATTGCTAATTTGCTCCTCTGCCTTGTGCATCCTTGCTTCATGGCCTCTATCTGGGTTTGCATCTTGGTTATAGCATTTTTAATTTTGGCCTAAATTTTAGTTCTTTTATCTCTGCAGAAAGGGATTCTCTGGTGTCTTCTATGTTTTTTTCAAACCTACCTAGTACCCTTACAGTTGTTTTAAATTCTAGTTCAGCCATCTTACTTATATCTGCATTGACTAAATCACTGGCCATCTTTCCTTTCTGTACTTTCTTTTGAAGTGAGTTCCTCCGTCTTGTCATTTGGGAGGAAGAAAAAAAATAATAGTAATGATAGAATGAAACAAAACAATTAAATCAAATAAAGGAAGTTAGATCCTAGATGTGTTTTGGTCTGCTTGTTAAGAGAAGCTTGATAGGAAAAGGAGGGAAAAAAAAAAAGAGAAACAAAAATTAAACATAAAATTAAATAAAAAATTTTGTTCTTTCTGTATCCAAGAAACAAAACAACAACAAAAACAAAAACAGATGCAACAAAAAAACCCAAACAAACAAATTAATAAAAAACTCCAAATGAAACAAACCCAGTTTCCCTAGAGCTGAAACTTGGCAGCAGTCTGGCCATGGACTAGGCTGGTGGAAAGGATTTGTGTCTTCTGGGGGAGGGGCCTGCTCTGGCTCTGATTCCCAGGTGGACTTGCCCTAGTGGAGATGTGCCTGGAGGGCACGGGGCGGGGGGCTTGATAGAACAGCTCCCTTCTTCGCTCGGTGGTGCTGGTCATCTCACTGGGGTGCATCGGTGTTTGGCGGGCTAATGGTGAAAATGGCTTCACCTTGCTCTCTAATCTCTAGAGCGGGTTGTTCATGCCCTCACCGATGTGCCATCAGTCATCCTGATCGGGACACTCCTGTGTGCCTGGCTTTCATCACTCCCTACCTTTCCCCTGTGTCTGAGCTGTCTGCCTGCTAGGTGGCACCTCCCTCTAGAGTTTTATCTCAGGTGCAGCTGTGTTGCAAAACCCCACACTTAAGAGGCCTCTGTGGCTGGAACCCACAGTGGTCACCTGGGGAGGGCCTCGCCAGGCTGGGGCTGGGGCCGGCCTGTCCCAGGAAATGGCCACACCAATGCCCAGTGGCAGCAACTCAGAGTTTATGGTGAACATACAGCAGGTGCCAGAGTTTGCCGCTCTCAGCCTGTGTCTTTGTTCCCACACCAGTGATGTGGTGGTTTGATGGCCGCCAGGCCTTTCACCCACGGAGAGGCCAGGGCACCTTCACCAGATGCACGCCAAGCAGGGAAGCCACTTCTCCCCCTGCAGCTCAGGGGCTCCTCCAACCCCGCTGCCTGCTCCTGGGGCTCCACTCTGCTTCCTTGCTAGAGCACTGCCCAGGGCTGACCTCTCAAACTTCAGACTCTGTGCTCTGCTGTTTGTAAAAACCCGGTGGTATTGAAACCCTCTCCTTGGCCCGCCCTCCATCAATGGTTTTGGGGAAACGTTTTCTTGTGCAGTGCCCTGTGTCTTCACACCTCCTCTCTAGGTGCTTTCAGGGTGAGTGCTTACTTATACAAACCCAAAGTGCTGCGCCACCCCCCCCCATCTTTCTCCTCTGAAAACAGCTCCCTCCCCCTTTGTGGCACCGAGGCTCTTTTCTCCCCCAATTCACCTCTCTGCACTATGTTCTCTCCCACAAATTATGCAGATTGTTCTGTTACTCCTCAGATCCAACTTCCTAGGTGTTCAAAATGGTTTGAGGATGATCTAGCTGCATTCGAGGGAGGAGTCAAGCCTACAGTCTCCCTTCTTCTCCACTGTCTTAACTCCTCCTCCTATGTTTCTACCATTTTTTTTTAAAAAATATTTTAATTTATTTTTGAGAGAGAGAGAGAGAGCATGAGTTGGGGAGGGTCAGAGAGAGAGAGAGACTCAGAATCTGAGGGAGGCTCAAGGCTCTGAGCTGTCAGCACAGAGCCCGATGCAGGGTTTGAACCCATGAACTGTGAGATCATGACCTGAGCCAAAGTCAGATGCTGAACCAACTGAGCCCCCCAGGCACCCCATATTTTTTAAAGACAGTTTTTCTAAGTCGACAAAAATGTTCTTCCATTATTTTAAAAATTCTTAACAGTTTGGTGGCTTCCACTTTTGCTACTGACAAGCCAGCTGCCAGGCTAATTATAGTTTCTTTGTAGATAATTTTTTTCTTTCAGGCCAGTTTTTCCTTTGGCTTGGCATCTGTATTTCCCTACACCACGTCTAACTGCTGCTTTCTTTGCATTTAGCCTGCTTTTATTTATTGTACCTTGTAATTTCTTCATCTTTTAATTCATATCTATGATAAGTTCTTGAAAATGATCATCTCTAGATGTATTTGAATATTGTCTCGTTTATTGTTTCTATTTTATCTGATTCCAAGAATTCCAATTTGATATATGTTAGGTCTTTCAATTCCGTTCTGTCTCTAAACTTCTTACATTTATGTTTTCTTCATTAGAAGTGATTTCTTCACCTTGATTTTCCAGTTCATTATGTTTCCCTTTAGATGTGTTCTTATTCTATTTAATTCATCCATTGAGTTTTATAAATTATTTTTTAAAACTCCTCAGAATATTGTAAAAAACAGAACCACAAATAAAAAACTGTATAGTTCTATTTCGCTCTCCAAATGTTACCATCTTTTACTCCATGTGTGTCTGTACACACCCATGCATACATGCACATATATGCCCACACACTTATATGCACACATACACACAAACCCCATCTTATTTCCTTTTAGGAAAACCACCTGGAAATTGGCTGCAGACATTATACATGTTACTTTTAAATACTTCAGCATACTGATCTCAAGAGCAAAGACATTCTCACATATGAACATCCTACAATTACCACCCATGAGGAAATCCACACAAATCAATAATATAATCCTCAAATTTCCCCAGCTGTCCACCAGATGTCACTTACATAGGCTTTTTTTCTGACCTGGGATCCAGTTAAGGTTCACACCATTACCTCTGGCTGTTGTATCTCCTTAGTCTCTCCCATTCTAGCATAGTACCTCACTTCCCCTTGCTGTTCAGGACATTGAAACCTCTGAAAAGGCCAGGTGTTCTGAAGAAAACTCCACATTCTGGAATTGTCTAGAGAGACTTGGGTCTCATATAACAGCTCTGAGCTGTTAGCACAGAGCCTGATGCAGGGCCTGAACCCACAAACCATGTGATCATGACCTGAGCCAAAGTTGGATGCTCAAATGACTGAGCCACCCAGGCACCCTTCTCATTGGCTGTTTTATTTCAACATTTAGATCTTACACTTTTAAACACTGTTTTTGTCAGATCAACCTGGTCATTTTTTTTATTATCTCTTATTTCCTCAAATTATATTTTAATATCATGTAGCAATAGATTTTGTCCAAATGGGATGGAGAAGGAGAAAGAAGAAGAAAAGGAAGAGGAAGAAACTATAGAGAATGAGGAGGAAAAGGGGGGAACACTCATATATCAAGTTCTATCAAGCTGAACGTACCTTCGCAAGTGCTGCGGGGGCTGCTCCGGATCCGTAGAGCTGAGTCTACTGCACTTCATTTTAAAGTTTAGCGGTGGATATTTGTTGATTGCACCTAGGAAGAGAAACATCTGTGATGAGTCTCTTATTCATGGCTATTAACATTACAGCAGTCTGCTCTGTATGCAAAGTATTGCTTCACTGTTTAGAGTATTCATAAAAGGAAGATACCAGCTAAGGTGGCCATATGAGATGAAAGCAAGTTTCTCAGGCGACTCTCTAAAATTGGGCTTAGAAAATACATCTCTGCTGAATTTGTAGGTGGAGCATTCAACTTCCTTTCCAATAGGTGCCTTTAGCTGCTAACAGTGGTCAAACATTAGAGGAGATATTATGAGCCAGTCCTAAAAGTCTGGTCTCTAGTTGACATGAAGTAGCAAAATCGTTATTTTTTGTTTGCTCCTTTGCAATATCAAAATGCAAAGTGAAAGGAATATTCCCTTTATGGTTTCTGTATCATTAGCAACAGTAACAATAGCACCATCCTGGCTGGATTTAATTCATTAGTGGTTCACTTCAATTGGAAGTATATTAATTTTTTATAATAAGAAAGCATGGGTCTTTCCCACACAATTTAAACATTTTAAAAATTTATTTTGAGAGAGAGAGAGTGAGGGCACATAGTGTGTGAGTGGGGGAGGGGCACAGAGAGAGGGACAGAGAGAATCTCAGCTCATGGCCCAATGTGGGGCTTGACGTCATGAACTGTGAGATCATGACCTGAGCCAAAATCAAGAGTCAGATGCTTAACTGACTGAGCCACCCAGGCACCCCACACAACTTAAACATTGAAGAGCCATTTTAATGGGAAACAAAAAAGTATATTACTTATTTCCTTTCCGCATTAAATTGAACAGGCTTGGTAAACACAATTAAATATCTTCCTCAGTGATCAAGGGTTATTCTAAGTAGCAAGATTGTCTCAGGTTGTGATATAGCCCGGTCTCTAAAGCTGCTCTTGAAGACTAGGCTGTGTGATTCTGGACTGAATGGCACAAGGCTATGATCTTTCCTTTATTGTGCATCTGATTTTTTATTTTTTATCTGTCTTAGTTCTAAGCATCAGGTTGTTTGTCAATTTTGTTTCTCTTAGAAAATTTAAATCTGATGTGGACTTGATGGCCGCCTCTATCACTGCATTGTGTTAAATAAGAGTCAGAGAGGGAGCCACACTAGCATCTCCAGAAGGGCAGTTGTCTGTTGTGGTTGCTCCTTGGCTGTCCCCACACCTGAACTGTTGAGTGGCTGGAAGTAGGTACCTGATAAATATGTGTTGATGTCAAGTGAGTACGAATCTGTGGGCTTGCTAGAAGATTATGTTAAAGCCTCTTTCAATTTCTCAGTCCTTTGATGTTTTCTCTAGCTTTTTACCCTTACAAATGTCTCGTAATTACTTTTTCCAGAATGACCCTCAGGCCTACCCTCCCCCTCACTTCTGTTTTCTAGCTCCTCTTTCTGATTCTTATTCCAAAACGTAGCCACATAAATTTTGTTCTGGGAGCTTGTAGCTCCTGTGTTTCTCAAACCATATGTGCATATGAATCACCTGACAATTTGATAAAAATGTAAATTCTCATTCAGAATGTCTAGAGTAGGGCCTGAAATTCTGCACTTTTCACAAGGTAATGCTAATAACGTAGGTCTTATACTCACATTTGGAGAAGCACAGGACTGGAGGACACGACATGAGTACTTTCAATAATTTTTCCAATGCTCCTCACCTATATGGACTAATCAGTCTTTGCAACCATAACTGTTCTCATTGTGAAATGTCAGTGACAAGTTCAAGACATAATCAGATTCTCCCTAAGCTACACTGGGTGTTCTTTAGCTTGTGTGTTCATTTTTCTTAATTTGAACTCTAAGGGTTCACTCACCATGAAAATGTTCAGAAATCTGACTCAGTACTTCTCAACCTCCAGAGCCATTAGCACATGGCTTCTTTTTACCCATTTCATTGCATACAAAGTGAACTGCATACTTTCAAGACAAAATAATTCCAAGAAATACAGCGCATGTTTCTTTTTTTATAAGCACCAGTTACACTAATTGCTGGCATCATAAAAAGCCATTAATAAGGCTGAGAAAGTTTTGCAAGGATGCATATTTCACTCTGACAGGTAAAATGGTATCTCCAAAGACTTCAAGCTCCGCCTTCAGAACTTGTCAAAAGCAAAATTGAGAACCATTCAAGTATTCTTTGGCTCTTGTGTTCAGTGTGTTAACTGATGAAGCTTTCCATGGAAGGGCAGTGTGTTAATGTTGCATGGCAGGGGTTTCTACCTTATAGCTAAAGTCCGGGCTGTGACTATACTGCTCTGTGCAGACAGATGTGTGAGCGGCTGCTTGTTATGATTGCTTCTCCATGGGAACCAGAGGCATAAAAAAGATGAGCCAGAAAATTAAATGCTAGAAATCAGAGGTTTCCTCCCTCTACCACCCATCATTACAAATTTTCCTTCCTGACCTTGCAGTGCCCTTGAAGACAGAGATTTCCAGGAATACTTGTCAGTTCATCAACCCTTCTTTTGGGAATATCAAACATACTCGTTATGTGTAGAAAAGAACAGATTTTATGACTTACGCCTGATTGAGTTTATAAAGGATTTCACAAACTTCACACTGTATCTGTGGTCAGGTTTATGAATTCGGCCAAGCTGGACCAGGTGGTGATCCAAAGGGTAGCTGGCTAAATCTTCCAGTTCCTTGTCATTCCAAGCAGGGCCAAGAGAAAACACAAATAGGGCATAACCTTGACATTTGGCTCTCAAGGATTCTTTCTTTAAGGTTTCCCTGTCCAAGTGACTGGTCTCCCCAGAAGATATCACAAATATGACTTTGTTTCTTCTCATATTGGGTGTATTTAAAAAGATATGGTCCATGGTCCATTGTAAGGCATGACCAAGGAAAGCGTCTCCATTTAGTTGTTGAACCGATTCTCTCAAATGCCTCTTCATGAGACGCTTACTATTGTAGGTGGTAAGGTTGAACTCCGGTCTAACGGGACTCTTCCGAGTGTTGGGTAGGAAGTTGGGGGGTGCATGGCTTAACAGGGCCACCCGGTCTCCAGTGACAGAGGTCTCAGGCTCTGAGGTGATCTCAAAGTGATCTAACAGTGCTCCCAAAAAGTGTCTTATGTCTTCAAATTCAGCGCTTCCCACGTGGCGGGAGCTGTCCAGAAGGAGAGCAGCATCCATGTACGACTGCACAGGGGGTGGTCTGGCTTGATCACAGAAATCATCTGGCTTGCATTTATCTGCAGACCAAAAGCCGCTTATGGTTATTAAACAGACTGGACAGAAGAGAAAAGATAGCATCTCAAATATCTGAACATTGGGAATTGCATAATCTTTGATATTAAAATAGTTACTAAATAACTTTGGTATCAACAACAGAAGATTTCTTAGTACATAGTAGGCATCTATGTTTAAAAGGTACAGATTTTAGGGGCGCCTGGGTGGCTCAGTCGGTTAAGCATCCGGCTTCAGCTCAGGTCATGATCTCACGGTTTGTGGGTTCGAGCCCCGCATCAGGCTCTGTGCTGACAGCTCAGAGCCTGGAGCCTGCTTCAGATTCTGTATCTTCCTCTCTCTCTGACTCTCCCCTGCTCATGCTGTCTCTCTCTGCCTCTCAAAAATAAATAAAAAACATTAAAAAATTTTGAAAGGTACAGATTTTATACCCAGCCGGTGTCTTGAATTCACTAAGGCAGTTTACTTTTAAAAATTAGGCTGCTTTGAAAAGAAGCTTAATCTTGGCTGTATTTTAAGTTTATACAGATTGAAGTAGACAGCTTATCTCATATACGAATATACCTTATCATATCATAAAAGCCAGTGATCTCTCTAGACAGACAAAATACAGGTTAAACCAATGGCCCTTATAATTATTCTCACACTGTTGTGCAATGAAAAGTAGTCGCTTAAAAAGAGTGAAAAAAATCAACGAATCAAAATTTACTTCAGTTTAAATAAAGGTTTGTAACTCAAAGTCTACCTGGGTGTGTACATTAAGGACAAAGGTATAGCTCACGTTTCTATCTCCACTGAATTGAAAGTTTAGCTGAAACCTGTTTGTTAAATGAAAATAAATCCTGCATATTAATGGATTTTCCTAAAATATGGGGTCATTTTGATAAATATGTATATCTTAATTAACCAAAGGCTGTGTAGTAATAAAAACAGAGTGAATCTCATTGAATCTGACCACAATAAATATTCAGAGGAATAAAAACAAATTTGGAAATGGAAGGCTCTTAGAGGTCACCTAATCTAATTATACAGGAGAGACTGAGGGTAAGAGGGCAAAAATCATTCTGCTAAGCAATCCACCAATGTTTCTAGAAGTTTCTACATATGAATCAGGGTTTATGTGAGAGACAAGGCCATGTGAGGTGGCAGCAGTGAGGCCCCTCGGCCCTGGGCGCAAGGATGCCTGGGTTCTGGTCTTCCTGTGCCCAGCAGGTATGCTGTGTGCCTCCACCCAGGTCACCAGTGGGACTCAGTTCTGCACGGTGAGGTGGGTGCGTCACATTCGTCCAGAGAACCCTTCCGGGGCTGACCTCTGCAAGCCTGAGGTCTTCAGTAATAGTAGATGGTTAAGGAGGAGAAGAACGCCTCTATGAAAACTAAAAAGAAGTAAGAGAAATGGAATAACCAGCCTGCAGACAGCTGGTGCTTAGAAACGGGTCTGGAACATGAATAAAAGCAGTCAGATGATGATAACCAGAAGGCAGATCCTTGCGGATGTAGCAAACTCCCTAACTTCAGTCTTGCTTGTGGTCTCCATAAACATGTGTCTTTGCACAAGTTATGTTAGCTTTACTGAAATTCAGTAACATTTTATGACCGCGTTTAATGGTCAGATGACAGAACAGACACCTGTGTGCAAGGCAGTTTCTAAAATCAGAGACAGCAGGCTGTCCACTTGCTCAATTTTGTGGGGTTTTTTAATTGTAGGAAACTACAGCCAAAATGTCTTCGCTTATATGCCTAGAAGACAGAAGAAGGATTAAGCCAAGAAATGGGGCCAAAATTTATCCCCAGTCACACATGTACAACTTCTGACTGCAGTGTACCAGCACACAAGGTAACCGACGTGTCTGAAAGCCCAGCGGAGGGCTGGGGCTGGAGGTCTCTCCCCACAGCGCACTTAGCACTGCCACCACCGCATTGAGTATGAAGCCAGTGCCTGGCCAACCAACTCTGTGCCACGGGGGGGGGGGGGGGGGGGGGGGGGGGGAAGAAGAGGGGGAGAAGGTGAGAGAGAGGAGGGGGACCGAAGGGAAAGAGTAGAGAGAAACAGGGGAAGACAGAAATACAGGGCTGTTTGAAGAAGTTCCACTTCTCACTCAGAGCTACCACCACCCTGGGAGCTCATTTATATGCACGCGTGAACATGTCATTGACACGCATAGAGACAGAGAGGAATGAAGCATTTTCTTCAAGGCCAAATACCAAGTACCAGGGAGAGTAACGGGATCTCTGTTACTCATAAATGGCAGCGGTGTGAAGCCATCTTTCTTGGGTCTCCTCTGGCTGTGCTTCCCTGGGCAAATGATCTCACTTCTCTAAGACTCATTTTCCTTATCCACAAAGTGTCGGTAGTAGTAGTTCAAATGTCTCAGGGTGATTACAAGGATGGGAGGGAACAATGAGAAGAGTGCTGGGCACAGAATAAGCACAACAGCGTCAGTATCCCCACCGTGTTACATAAAGCAATTAGAACAGTGCCCAGCTCACAATAAATGTCCAGTAACTGTTACAGATCACACCCACCGGTGACGGCAGTGGCTTCCACGGTTGTCCTAATTATCAGACACTCAAATTACGAGCACACTCACTTATAGGTCTAGCCACTAGCCACTTCTCTAGCTGGGCCTGTAGATTGAGTATAAAACACAACAATGGACAAACCAGCATGGCAAATCATTTTGATGCCTCTTTGCAACGAGAAATGCATGGATTTCTACTAATTTCCACTTGCCCTGTAAAGCATTTCTCTGGGGTTGTGAATGTTTGAGGTTTAGAAGACACATAAATATACTTCATAGCATGAAAAGGTTGGCAAGGAGACAGGTTGAGTTTTTCCAAAAATCATGACTATTTCTGGGAAGCTGCACAAGTAGAGGGTCTGGGATGCAATCCTCTTACTAGGATACCTGGGAGGGGACCCTGCCGGCTGGGGCTCCATCTGTGGATGATGCAGTATGAGGAGGTGAGCCCACAGCCCCAGGGAAATTTTCCTGAGGCCACTCGTATCCCTGCTGCCAAGTTCCAGCCACTTGTGCCAACGGTGACTCAATGTGCTTAACAGGCCTGATCAAATTATGTTCTCTCTGTGGGTCTTACCATAGCAGAAGGTGCACCGCTGGAGTCTCTCTAACGCAGGCGTGTCGTCCGTCCCGGATGGAACCATCACTACTTGGAATGCACCAGTGTCATCGATCTGCAAGCAGCAGAAGCAAGAGACAGAACAGCTGAGCGGGCGGGGCTGCAGGAAGCCCCGGCACTGTTCGGAGCACAGAGAGCTTGTGAGTGAAATCACAGAATGCACTTTACATGTTGGAGTTATTATGAACCAGGCGTGGAAGCTGGTTTTGCAGACCCAGATCCACATCCAGGCAGCTCTCCTCTGACCATCTCTCACCCCTTCCAGTTTAGTCCCGTTGTCAGTACCCTCCCTGGGGAGTTTGAGACTGAAGAGCAGGGAGAAAATAAGGAGGCTGCAAATAAAAATAATTAGCTTGGGGCACCTGGGTGGCTCAGTCAGTTAACTGTCTGACTTCGGCTCAGGTCATGGTCTCACGGTTTGTGGGTTCGAGCCCCGTGTCGGGCTCTGTGCTGACAGCTAGCTCAGAGCCTGGAGCCTGTTTTGGATTCTGTGACTCCCTTTCTCGCTGACCCTCCCCTGCTCACGCGGTCTCTCTCTGTCTTTCAAAAATAAATTTAAAACAAACATAAAAAAAAAGAAAGGAAAAAAGAATAATTAGCTGTCAGCTAACTGATTCACAGAGCCATGGACAGCTCAGGGAAAATTTTGGGTACAGTCTTATCCAATGCCTTAGAAACGGGAAAGACATTTCCCTGTTCTTTCTCAGGGAAGTTTCCTTCCCATACTTCATCCATAAAGGTAGGACTTGGCCAGCCATGTTTAAAGGGGGGGGGGAGATGCCATCTCTCTGCAGAGCAGATGGCACCAGGGATGGGCATCTGAGCCAATCAGATCAATCCTCTCAGGAATTCGGAACGGGGGCCCTGAGTGCAGTGAGTCCGTCTATGTTAGGGGCAAACACCAACAGAGCTGTAGGCTGGCCACGTTCTGTTTGAGGAGCAATCGGAAGGATATGAGGGAAGTGGGAAAGAGTAAAGGTAATGGGGCTTTCCCTGAGGCTTATCTTTGCTCCTGCCCATCTTGTATTCTGTATATAAGAGATGGAGAAAGCTGTGCTCACAAGAATTCCTCCCTAGAAGTTAGAATTCTGTACGGGCAGCAAGTCAAATTTCACCAGAAGTAAGAGGCAGTTGCCAGACATAGAGGGGAAACCTTCATGGCAAAACAAAGCTGAGACTGAGGTTTCTCCAGTAAAAATGGCCTTCCATTTCAGAAGGGATGAAAAGCCCCTCACTCAGCTTGATGCCGTTATGAGAAATTTCCACAAGGGAGGCCACAGTCCATGTGCTCCAGGGTTGTAGGGGTATCAGTGCACGTCGTCAGAGCATCTGCTTTCAAGTCCTGCTGCAGGTGCCGGCACGGGGGCCAGATTTCACACCGGACCGCTGAACTCTCAGGCAAATCAAGATTTAGAAAAGCCATGATAATTATGAGCAAAGTAGGGTTTTAAAATATGGCCCCCGAATAAAAATTCATTGTCACTTAATTGTTGAATTCTGCTCTTGAAGTAATAACAGTTGAAGGGAAGTACAACTGAACAGATCAGATAGAAGAAAGAAAAAGAGGGCATAGGGAGAAGTAGTAACATAATTTCCTTTCTGGGCTTTCACAAACTTCTATACATGCCTCTATTTTTAGTTTTTCTAGACAACCCTCTAGTTCCATCCTTTAAAGGTAGCTCCATGGGGGTGAATCCTGTGGCTTTCCACTTTACTTTTGTGTCTCCACAGCCTAGGATAGCACCTGTACATGGGAGGTGCTCGCTAAGCATTTGACAAATGAATGACCCTTGGCCCCAATTCTGACTTCTCTCTGCATCTCTAATTCTTCTACTCAAGAGGTGTTTGGAGCTAATGTTTCTCATATTTAGGAGGGTCGTTGTCAAGAATCTATACTTCCTTAGCACTCTGATATAAATTTCTTCAAGAAAGGAGCAAAGATGGGGTGCGTGGGTGGCTTATCTGTCTGAGTGTCCAAATTTGGCTCAGGTCATGATCTCACAGTTCATGAGTTTGAGCTCTGCATTGGGCTTGCTGCTGTCAGTGCAGAGCCTGCTTCAGATCTTCTCTCCGCTTCTCTTCCCTCCCCAGCTTGCTCTCTCACTTTCAAAAAAAAAAAAAAAAGAAGAAGAAGAAGAAGAAGAAGAAGAAAAAGAGTCTCTCTGTACCTCTCCCCAGCTAGTACTCTCTCTCTTTCTAAAAAAAAAAAAAAAAAAAAAAAAAAAAAAAAAAAAAAAAAAAAAAAAAAAAAAAAAAAAAGAAGGAAAGAAAGGAGAAAAGAGTCTGTAGGTGATTTGGGTAGGAACTCTGAGATAATTAACACTCAAAAGATTAAAAAAATGAACCAACCAAGTATCTTTTCTCAAGTTATATACTGTGCACATACCTTTGAGTAGGTGGTGGAATTGTGTTTATTTAAGTTTATATCACAAGTACTATCAATTATTTATAATAGGATATTATCTCATGTTTTGTGATTAGATAAACCCAAGGAATTAAGAGATACAAACTATAAAATAAATAAATAATGGGATGTAAAATACAACATAGAAGATAATAATATTATGATAACTTTTTATGGTGACAGATACTATACTTGCTGTGGTGAACATTTTGTTATATATAAATATTGAATCACTATGCTGTATATCTGAAACTAAAATAATATCAATATCAATTGTATATCAAAATTAAAAAGATTTTTTTATCTATAAAGATGTCTAAACAAAAGATACACAGTAATCTCCAATTTCCAACAAACAAAGAACAGTATACAACTTCAAAATTTTTCAAAAGTAGAAAGTACTCTTTCCTTCAAAACATTATATGACAGCATTTGCAAAAATGCTATAGTTGCTATAGGGCTTTCTTTTCTTTTTTAATTTTTTTTTTGAAAAACAACCAAAGACAAACCTTCTGGCAGTTACTTTCCTAGATTATTGGGAACTGAAATCTAAACTCTACAGCTTTATGCAACTACATAATAAAGTTCAGATACCAATGAATCTTTCCAATGTGTAGAATATTTTTTTAATTTTTTTATTTAATTTTTATTTTTTTTTACTTATTTAATTTTATTTTTTCCATAATATTTTATTGTCAAATTGTTTTCCATATGTGCTCTTCCCCTTAAGTGCCCAGATCATGTGCAAAAAGATATAAAGAATAGTTGGTAACCATAGCAACATGGTGTTGGCATATAATATTTCATATGTGAATGAGAAACGAAGGAGAGATAATAACTGACACCACAGAAATACAAAGGATTAGAAGAGAAAACTGTGAAAAATTATGTGGCAACAAATTGGTCAAACTAGAAGAAATGGATAGATTCCTAGATACAATCTTCCAAAAGTGAATGAAGAAGAAAGGAAAAATCAAAACAGACCAATTGCTAGTAATGAAAGAATCAGTAATCCAAAAACTCCCAAAGAAGAACAGTCCAGAACCAGACAGATTCACAGGTGAATTCTACCAAACATTCAAGGAAGAGTTAATATCTATTCTCCTCAAGTTATTCTAAAAAACAGAAGAGGAAGGAAAGCTTTCAGATACATTCTATGAGGCCAGCATTACCCTGACGCCAAAACTAGAGACACCACAAAAAAAGTATAAAGAAAGCTGTCCACTAATATCTATGATAAACAAACATGCAAAAATCATTGACAAAATATGAGCAAACCACATTCAGAGGAAAAAAAAAGGGAGCTTACCAAGAGCAAATCAGAAAATCAGACAAAAAGTTAATGGAGGGGCGCCTGGGAGGCTCAGTTGGTTGAGCATCTGACTCTTGGTTTCAGCTAAGAACATGATCTCACCATTTATGGGTTAGAGCCTGTGTTGGGCTCTGCACTGACAGCTTGGAACCTGCTTGGAATTCTCTCTCTGTTCTACATCTCTCAAAATAAACAAACACTTAAAAAAATTAAAAAACCCCAAGACATTAGAAAAAAAATCATTCAACATGCACATTTAAGTAGAATTTATTTCAGGGATGCAAGAATGGTTCCACATTTCCAAATCTATATATCACATTAATAAAACAAAGGATACAATGATATGATCTTAACAGATGCAGAAAAAGCATTTGACAAAATTTAACATCTGTTCATGACAAAAACTCTAGACAAAGTGGTTTTAGAGGAAATATACCTCAACATAATAAAGGCCATATATAAAAACCCCACAGCTAACATCATACTGAATGATGAAAACCTGAGAGCTTTTCCACTAAAAACAGGAACAAGACAAGGACATCCATTCTCACCACTTTTTATTCAACATAGTACTAGAAGTGCTAGCCACAGCAATCAGACAAGAAGAAGGAGTAAAAGGCATCCAAATTGGTAAGGAAGAAATAAAACTATCACTATTTGCAGACAGAAACCTTAAAGGCTCCACCAAAAAACTATTAGAATTGATAAGTGAGTTCAGTAAGGTCACAGATACAAAATCAATGTACAGAAATATGTTACCTTTCTATACACCAATAATGAAGCAACAGGAAGAGAAATTAAGAAAACAATCCCATTTACAACTGTACCAAAAAGAATAAAATATCTAGGAATAAACTTAACCAAGGAGACGAGAGACTTCTACTTTGAATACTATAAAGCACTGGTGAAACAAATTTAAGATGACACAAGTGTAAAGATAGTCTATGCCCATGGACTGGAAGAACAAATATTGTTAAAATGTCCATACTCCCCAAAGCAATTGACAGATTCAATGCAATCCTCATTAAAATACCAGCAGCATTTTTGGGGCACCTGGGTGGCTCAGTTTTAGGGCATCTGGGTGGCATCTAACTCTTGATTTCCACTCAGTTCATAGTCTTGTGGTTCATGAGTTCAAGCCCTGTATGAGGCTCTGTGCCAACAGTGTGGAACCTGCTTGGAATTCTCTTTCCCTCTCTCTCTGCCCCTCCCTCTCTCTCTCTCTCTCTCTCTCTCTCTCTCTCTCTCAAATAAATAAATAAATAAACTTAAAAAATTTGAATAAAAATACCAACATCATTTTTCACAGAACTAGAAAAAAATAATCTTAAAATTTGTATGGAACTACTAAAGATCCCAAACAGCCAAAACAATCTTTAAAATTTTTTTAAATGTTTTATTTATTTTTAAGAGACAGAGAGAGACAGATCATGAGCAGGGGAGGGGCAGAGAGAGAGGGAGACAGAATCTGAAGCAGGCTCCAGGCTCTGAGCTAGTGGTCAGCACAGAGCCCTATGTGGGGCTCAAACCCACAAACCGTGAGATCATGACCTGAGCCGAAGTTGGACACTTAACTGAGCCACAAAGGTGCCCCAAAGCAATCTTGAAAAAGAAAAACAAAGCTGGAGAGATCACAATACTAGATTTCAAGTAACACTGAAAAGCTATCATAAACAAAACAGTATGGTACTGGCACAAAAATAGACACTTAGATCAATGGACTGGGACAGAAAACCCAGAAGCAAACTCGTGATTATATGGTCCATTAACCTTTGATGAAAGAAGCAAGAATACGCAAGGGGAAAAAGTCTCTTCAACAAATGGTGTTAGGAAAGCTGGACAGCAACGTACAAAAAAAACCCAATGAAACTGGACCACTTTCTTACACCATACCCAACAATAAACTCAAAATGGATCAAGGAACTAAAAGTGAGACTTGAAACCATACAAATCCTAGAAAAGAGAATAGTCAGTAATTTCTCTGATATTGCCATGTATTCAGTTTTCTGGATATGTCTCCTGAGGCAAGGGAAGCAAAATCTAAAATAAACTATTGGGAATACATCAAAATAAGGAACTTCTTCACAGGAAAAAGCAATCAACAAGACTAAAAGGGGACCTACTGAATGGGAGAAGTTATTTGCTGTTGGGGGCCGCCGAGTTTTGGCCGCCTCAGGCAAGGAGATATCGCTCTCCAGGGAGCAACCAAAAAACAAGATTTACATCTAGAGGCTAGGAGAGTGCATTTCCTGGTCCAGATTTTGGAGACAGTCCTACTGAGCCAGACGAAAAAGGCCAAAATGAACAAAAGATCAAACTGCATTTTGGATTATGCAGCGCTAAGCATTGCAGGCGCAAGTCTGGGCGCTTCTTTTTGAGGCTGTGTCCAGAGTTTCAGTTTCGGTTTCCCCTTTCCCTAATATTCATTTGACTCTGTTACCTGGCAACCAACCTGGGTCAGTTCCCTGCCCCAAACCCTATATAAGAGTATTATTTTCTTAATAAAGGGGGCTTGATCAGAAACCGTGTGTTGTGTCCTCTCTGTGCTCCCCCTTCTGCCCTTTCTCTCCCTCTCTCAGGAAAGAACCCGCAAGGATTTTCCACCCTGCTGGCCGGGGCGGGACCTGACAATTTGCAAATGACATATTTGATAAAGGATTAGTCTCCAAAATATATTAAACAACTAATAAAACTCAACTCCCTTCAAAACAAAGAATCCAATTAAAAATGGCCAGAAGGCATGAACAGATATTTCTCCAAAGAAGATATCCAGGTGGCCAACAGACACATGAAAAGGTGCTCAATATCATGCATCATCAGGAAAATACAAGTCAAAACAACAATGAGATATCACCTCACACCTGTCAGAATGGCTAAAACCCAAACCTTAAGAAACAACAAGTGTTGGCAAGGATGTGTAGAAAAGAGAACTCTTCTGCACTGTGGTGGGAATGTGAACTGGTGTAGTCACTGTGGAAAACAGTTTGGAGGTTCCTCAAAATGTTAAAAATAGAACAACCCTACATTACAGTAATCAAACTACTGGCTATTTACTAAAAAAATATGAAAACACCAATTCAAAGGGATGCATGCACCACTATGTTTATTGCAGCTTTATTACAATAGCCAATTTATGGAAGTAAGGCAAGTATGCATTGATAGATGCATGGGTAAAGAAAATGTAGTCTGTGTGTATGTGTGTGTGTGTGTATACACACACACACATACACACACACACACACATACACAACAGAATGTTATTCAGCCATAAAATGAATGAAATCTTGCCATTTGCAGCAACATGGATAGAGTTGGAGATTATAATGCTAAGCAAAATACATCAGTCAGAGAAAGATAAATACCGTATGATCTCACTCAGATTTGTAATCTAAGAAACAAAACAAACAAACCAAGGACAAAAGAGGCACACTAAAAAGAGACTCCTAAGTATAGAGAACCAATTGGTAGTTTTCAGAGGAGAAGTGTGTGGGGAGATGGAAGAAGTAAGTGAAGGGGATTAAGAATACACTTATGAGCACTGAATGAGGTATAGGATTGTTGAATCACTATCTTGTACATCTGAAACCAATATACCACCGTATGTTAACTATATTGGAATTAAAAACTTAGTAAAAAAGAAAAAGTTTCCATCACAACAAAAAAGTTTTATACCTATGTATGGTGATAATGTTAACTAGGCTTACTCTGGTGATCTTTTTGCAATATATTCAAATATTAAATCATTGTGTTGCATACCTATTAGCTAATATGTTATATGTCAATTTACCTCAAAAAAAAAAAGGTCCTCTTAATCCCAAGTGGTTTGTTTAGGAATGTCACAAAGATTTTAATTCCCAACCTAAGAAGCTATAATCACTAGGATGGCTTTCTTTTGTATGACTGGGATATTTGTGATTGGTGAAGTCGTACAATCAGTCCATTGGTTTTCATTGTACAACTATTGTTACGCTGGCCACGTAAGTGAATCAACGAACGTTTACTGGCCCAGAGGCAACTCAGAGTTTCCTGGCGGAGCACTAGAATAGCAAACCTGGGTTCGAATCCTGACACTGCCACTTCCTAGCCATATGAACCTGGGTATACAGATTTAGTCTCTCCTGGCTGTTCTCTCACTGATCCAACGGGAATAGCAATGCTCCCTATCCCATATACACTACTTGTGCGAATTAAACAGGATAATGCTTACAAAGGGCTTAGCATGTTCCTTGTACATAGAAACAAATAGTACAGCTCAATACTTTCTTACAGAGGCTTCTGAATATAGGCCTCCCCTCCCCCCCCTTCCCAAAACAAGTTGTGTGAAAGGCTTAAGGAACTCACCGCAAACGCGCGCTTGATGGAGGGCACATTGCTGAAAGCGATCACGACCGGAATGATGCCAAGGGCACTGAATTCCATAGTGGCCGCGGCAATGGTCTGGGCATCAGTAGACTGGCCGCTGCTGAAAAAGGTGGCGATCCGTCTGGTGTGAGCCCCTGGGAGCGTTCGCTTGAAGACGTTCCTGGAGACAAACCTCATCGTTTTGCCGATCTCCCTGCTGTCGGAGGACCTCTCGTAAGGAATAGCTTCAATCTGTCGGAGAAGCTGGTTCTTCTCCAAGGCGTCTGAGAAGCGGATGAGGTGCCGGGCATGGGAGCTGTAGGTGAGGACGGCGACGCGCGCGCCCACCGGGCAGCGGGTCTCCCGGACCCTGACGCCCCTCACCAGGGACGACATCAGCTCCTTCATGCGCTCAAACTCCTGCTTGGTGACATCGCGGGACTGGTCCAAGGCGAACACCAATTCGGTGGGATGCACGGGGCATTCGGGTTTTCCTAAAAGGCAAGAACATGTTCCTTACCTAGCATGGTTAAAGACAAATACAAAAAAAAAAAAAGAGCAAAGTAATTTTAAATGTTAAATACATAAATATTTAAACATCAAGCATTAAATGCTAAAATGAGCAGTTGAAACACTAAATATTTTAATCTTGAATAAAAATGCTATTGTAAAAATGGAATTTGCTCTTTTAAGTAAAGTGCAAGAGAAAGTCTATCATTCAGTTTGAGTTTTTATGCAATCTTTCCGTTAACGACCAACTTCCTTCTAAATAATAAAAAGCACATGAGTATGTCCTTTTACTTACAGAGATTAAATCAATGGCATCATGTTTATTGCTGGAGCTTTACACAGTTAGATAAACAGAAACATACATTTTTTTTTTACTTAATAAGGAAGTGTAACAGGGGTTAAAACAGAAATGGGTCCAACAGCTCTGTTAATTATTTCAGAGAGATTGAAGTGTCCACTGGAATGGACATGTACCATATGGAAGAGACTGTCAGATGTGGAGGGTAGGAACCACAGACACCTTAGAGCCCTGGCCCAACTACGCACTAGCCACGTGACCCGGTCCAGGTGACTTACCTACCCTGTGCCTCATTTGCTCATCTGTAAAATGCTGCCCTAAGATGAGCCACTGCATAGCCCTACGTTGAGGATTTAATAAATCAACACAGGCAAAGCACTTAGGAAAACAGTGCCTTGCACACAACAGGTGCTCAATTAACGTTAGTCATCACTATAAAATTATTACTACAGACTTTTTCATTGTGAGAACTATATCACTTAAGAGTGAGGAAATCTTTCACTCATATATTTTTGTTTAACAGTTGAAAAGGCAAGTTTAACCAACAAATATACGTTATTACATAGAGAAACTGAGTCATTAAACTTGAATGTTCAATGTTAATTTCAGATTTATTTATTGATCCCGATTCATTCCTTCTAATCCCAGTATCCTGTATTATCACAGTTGACCATTTATATTTGTCTGATTATCTGATTGTTTTCCTCTCCATTAAGCGTGGAGATATGGACTGCGGCTCTCTTGATCTGCCAGATTATTTGTTCCCGCCATTTATTAGGGTTCTAATAAATATTGATTGAATGAAGAAGAACCAAACAAAGAACATTTCTTTTGCAACAAGGACAGTAAGAACAACAAAACTTTAATAATGCGGGAGATGCCTGTCGTTGAGATGCAGGTTGGTAAAAAGTCATCATGTGCTTCTCTTGGAGAGGTGCCTTCTCTCATTCAGATGCCAGCAAGTCAAATTCAGAGATAATAAATGTAGCAAGTGGTTCACCGGCTCTTTATAAGAGCTCAGAAACTCAGGCCTGCTGGGGGTGGCCTGGGCTGGTCCAGGAGCAAGTTCTCTGCTGTGACCAGCTAGGCTTCGCCCCGACCTTAGTGCTAGAGATTATCTCCTTCTGGTCCTGGACTCTGTGCCCTTCCAGGCTAAAAGACCAGTAAGAATAAACATCTTACCTCAAACCAAACTGTGCATCTCAGTGGAAACAGGACATAATTTATTAGCCTCTGGGTCTAACTTAGAAGGCTGAGCAGATATTTAAAAAAATTGAAGTCCTGTGAACTTTGTAATAAAAAATTAATGGAAGTATGCCTTGACATGAAAGTGGTTCTGCCAGCGTTTTGATTGGAAACAATACAACAATAATACAGCTTCAGGTGTAATTTAGAGATAAAGGGCAAAAGAAGGTTCACAGTATGGGCTGAAATATGAAAAAATTCAAGTGTTCAGGAAAAAACACCTAAAAGGTAATTCAACTTGCAAAATGCATGTTCTGAAATTCAGCAAGCTGCCAGGAACCAGTAGATCCTGAAGAACACTGGGCTAGATCATAGTGGGACCTCGGAGGACCTCGACCAGGCACAGATGGCCACACAGAGACCTAACATGGTTCTGTAGCCACACACATGCACACTGATGGCTGCTGATGGCACAGAGCAAGTAGTGATGGGGAGAAAGACAAACCAAACCACTGACATGTAGCTGCTGCACAGCAATGGCGTCCTCTCCAGGCCACCACCACATTTGACAGAACCACCACACACCCTCCTAACTAGTCCCCTGGCCTTTAAACTTATCCTTTCCTACAATCTACTCCTCCATAGTGGTCCAAATCAGCTTTAAAAATTCATTCATCAGCTCATTTTCCTCCCTTCAATACTTTCAATAACCTCTTTAATACCCTCCCATTTCAATGTGCATACAACCCAGCCTCCTTATTCAAGCCTACAAGGTCCAACTTGATCTGGCTTCTGTTTACTTCATTTTTTCACATGCCAGTCTCCCCATCCCTCCCTATAATAGGTCAGGCACACTGGACTTCTGTCAGTTCCTAGAAAATGCCTAGGTCTGCCTGTCCCGTATCATGGCCTTTGCACTTGCTGTTCTTTCTCTTGGCTCTTGTAAGCTGGCTTCTTTTTATTCTTTGGTCCAAACTCAAAGGTCATTGCCTCAAGGAGGAGCCCTCCATCCTAAAGTGTTTCTCCCCTAACATGCTGTGACGGAGCACACCGTTAGCTCTTTCACAGCAACTAAAGGATTCCTTATTTCTTTCATGTGTTTATCATCTGGACCGTCTGCTAGAAAGGAAGCTTCTGAAGACAGGAATTACATCTATCTTATTCAAGCCCTGTGTCCCCAGTGTCCAGCACATAATATGCTTTCAATAAATATTTGTTGAATCACTGAAAATACAACTAGAGGGCATGGATTCATGGGTTTATACAAAAGGTATATGGTATAAAGGTATATGAAAGTAGTTGCCTACTACATCTTAATTCTTAATCACTAGATTATGAGGCAATAGAGAAAATGAAGGGAAGGAGACTTATTACCAAAAAAAACCCTAATGGTAAGATTAACAGTAATGTTATTCATTCAAATATTAATAAAAGAAATCAAACTACTTGGCTGAGAAACAGCTGAGACTCCGCTAAAGCTGAGTGATTTATTGGAGAGCAGGTCTGGGCTACCAGTATGAGGCAGCAGAGGCAGCTCTGATAAAATTTATATCATTTGGCAGGCAACACTTTGTTTTAATTCGTCTTTCCAGATGTATGACATTTTGGAGCTTGATTATAACTTGCTGTAAATAAAGCTTACTCACCATGGCCACCAGCTGGGGAAGAAGAACAAAGGAGACAGGGTTATTATTTGGTAGAACAGACTTTGGTACTGTGTGGGGAAATCATGGCAGTAGAAACTCTGCCCTGTGTGCTTTTTGTGGATGACTCAAACATCAAGCCAACAGAAAGGGTTTGGAGAAAATGCAGACGGATCCCAGCGTCTTGGCAAAACAAGATGGATGGGAGACCGAGACAATATGCAGTCATAAAGCAGTATCCTGCAGCCAGCTGTCAGAGGGCAAGAACCCCTACCTGGGAGGGAACAGTATACTACTGAGAGGCACACTGGATTTGGAAAATTAAAAGGTCCTAACCTCTCTTTACTCTAATTTTCCCCCAGTGTGTGTATCTATAGATGTTAATTTTATGTATATACACATATATGTGTGTACAGATGTGTGTGTGTGTGTGTAAACATCAGAGGTGGAATTACTTGGAAGCAGATGAAGCATAAATAAGCTTTAGATCTGCACTGTTCAATATGGAAGCCACATGTGACTATTTAAATTTTAATCAAAATTCATTTTCTCAGTAGCACTAACCACCTTTCAAGTACTCCAAGTCACAGGTGGCCAGTGGCTACTGTATTGAACAGCGTGGTGAACACGTCTATCACTGCAGAGTTCTCTGGACAGCCCTGCTTTTAACTTCTCACCTTTCACTTGCACAGTCCAGGACCCTGAGAAAGGGCCTAGACGTGTGTTCACATGATAACGCACTTCTATGATATGCAGAAGTCGTTGGTTGTGATTTCTCTTCTTGTTCTAAAGAACACGTTCTTTTCAAATAATTTGGTACCTACTTTTGGATTTAGAACTTTGTATTAAGCCTCTCAAATTGTAAAAGATTGGGCCTCATCTCACTTGGATCTACCTTTGAATCATAATAGTTCACGTGTCTCCAATGTTAAAAAGCCTATTGTGTTACTTCAGCCCAAAGCAACTGGTCTTCATGACCTTATCTATTTTGATTCTCGTCATGAATTATTCTGTTACAGTACAAAAAGGTAGACTTAAGATCAACACTGCATTCAAAGGTTTAAAAAGTCTCTATCTTTGAGACCAAAGCTCTCTACAGAAATGAGCTCTGGTTTGTCTATTCTTCTTCTTCAAAATACCTTGAAGGAGTGTTTCAGTCATAATGTTTATTTGAGAAGTCATTACATATTTGTAGATGAACATAAATCGTTAATTCTTTACTCATCTTGTACATGGAATTCCTTTAATGGTGCTAACATATATTTTGATAGAAGAGGCTGCTATAAAGGGTCTTAAAGCAAATTCAAAAGAGCATTTGCCAATCAAAATGCATTTTCTGCTTTAAAATTTTTGAGAGAGAAAGATATATAGGCAAAATGAGTAATTTTATAAGCAAATCAATTATTCCAGCCAAAAATAATCAAGCATGTCTTTCCAGAAAAGGAGTAATAAACAATAAAGCCAAGTAAGTGCTCCCACCCTTCAGGACACCCTATTACCCCAGTGAGCTTCCACACCAGATGAATTCAATCCTGCATTATTGTCAGGTGTTAATCATTTTTAAGTGTTCAGTGTGACTCTCCACTGATTGATTTTACCATCAGTAGAGTTCTGACCTCATATCTCAATTTCCCCTAGGTTAAATGCACTAGATATTAATTAGTACTCGGAACAGGTTCCAATAGACATGATGGCAGTCAGAGAAGGAGTTAATGGTCACCAGTCTACGCTGACTCAAAATATATGCAGTGACATCTCTAATTTTAAGAGATTGGCTGGTAAATTGTCTCAATTCTGAGGGCATAGTTCACTGTTCTTCTTCTATGAATGATTTGACAACTTGGGTGATCAATTTAAGCAGGGTACTTACGGCTGTGGTCCCGCACATACTGAATGAGCTCACACGTCTGCAGTTCAAAAATAAAACAAAGAATTAACTGACTGCCAGGTCTTCAAGTCTAAAAATAAATAAACTTAATGGAGTACAGAGCATTTTGTTGGAATCGGGAGATACATACAGAAAATGAAGCCAATCCTCTGGCCCCTTTCACACCCTAGGAAACAAAAGAAATGTGTTCTCATTGCTCCACACACACATCAGTAGCCAGAATGTGCATTTCCCTCAGAAAGTGACATTATCTCAAGTTTTATTCTTATTAAGTTAAAGGGAAAAAGGAATACATGTAGGAGGATTGTCATCACCGAGTTAAAAGTAACATTATAGGGGAAATAAACTGTAAGCAGCAAGCTTGATGAACACAAACCCCCAAAGGCCACCTTCCTCCAGCCCCATCTCTAGACAACAAAGATCGTCTAGAATCTAAGGATGAGGTGAAAACTTAACGCTGGCATGGAGAGCTTTGGAGCAGGTTTGTGGCTTAGAATCAGATAAGGCTAAACTATCCATTATAGCTGCCCGTCCTTGAGGGAGGTTCAGACTTCCTTAACCCCACGGTTTGCCTTGGCCGCGGAACAGCTGAACTGAACCTTCCTCTGTTCCCATCATTGGTTGGATGATAAAGGGACCAGACTCAAACTGAACATCTGGAAAGGTAATCCCAACAGTCTTCCAAAAATGAATGAATATGCACAGATATATATAGAACTGTCTGGATTGAGAATAGAAAGAACAAAGTGGAATTGGTTTTAATTTCACTTATTCAATCCCATCTTAGGAACAGGAAGAGTCTGGCTACTCTCCAAGAGAGACACCCAAGGAAAACACAGTGCAGCCCCACTCAAACTCTTGGCAAAAGTAAGTTCCATGTGAATGCAACTTTGATCATTTATTCCCTGTTTATTAATTTCCTCTCACTTCCCTTCATTCTCTAACCACTTACTGAATATAAGGAGAGGACAAGGATTGGGCAAATAAATTCTCCCATAATTGGGAAATCACATTTCAGTCTAATACTTTTCATTTTCTCCCTCAAAATCCCCTCAACTCACAAGAAATGGCAACTAAATTTTTCAGCATTACCCCCTCCTCTCTCTAAGCAAATAAATGTGGAAAAATTGTGAAAATAGTCACCAAGAGGCAAAGACAGAAAGCATACACATTTGAACAGTGAAGACTCCTTGCACCTTTCATTCAGAAAAGGATCTGGTGTTATTTAGGACTTTGCAACTCACCTTTCGTCCGGGAGGTCCTGGTTCCCCGGGGGATCCCATCTCGCCTGGAAGCCCAGCGGACATCTTGAAGCAGAATTTATTTTAGAATTATATTTATATGTACATGCATAGGTGTTTGTGGTTGTGTTTTAAATGTCAAAGGCAATACACTTTTATTGTAGAACACAGAGATTTCCAAACAGCACACAAAAGGAAAAAACATTTAGGAGTTCTTTTGCTCCCAAATAATCCTTGTTAACATTTGGTGTCTTTTCTTCTAGTCTTTTACTTTTTTATTGTCTTGGCATTGTCATATGTTTCTATCTACATATATTCTTTTAAAATATAACTTTATACTTTTTCCTGCTATCTTTTAAGTATCTCTCTGGATATTTTCATGTTATTTTTTTTCAAATTCACCTTTCACAGCTGCATAATATTTTATTAACACAGATGTACCATGATTTCTTTCATCAGTCCCTTATTGTTGGCATTTAGGTTTGCAGTTGCTGTAATACGCAGCACCACTACAAAATTGTATGTGCAATTCTGATTATTTCCTTAGGGAAGATTGCTCCAACTGGAATTGCTGGATCAAAGGAGAAATTTTTATCTAAATGAGATGGTAGACAACAACAACAAACAAATAAACAAAAACCCCACAAACACAAAAATGTAAATATAAAAACCTTGAAACAACAAGCAGTAAATACTTAAAATGTGGCTGGAGATACTTACTGTGAAATGATAAATAACAGCAGTAATAAAAACAATTGTTGTTGACCACTCACTACATGCCAGGAATTTTTCCATGCGCATTTAACAATATAACGTATCATAAAGAAGGATAGAATTTAATTTAAAAATTGGGGCAATATTCCTTGGTTCATTCAAAATGCCATGGGATTTATAATCTTTACAGGAATGAAAAGATGAAGTTGTCTAAAATCGACTTAATTTGTATAAGCATTGTCTATGCAGCAAGGAGTGACTGTTGATGTCTTCTGAGAATTCTACGGTGTTTTGGGTTGAATGAAAAAACTTGCTGATCATGTTTACTTTGGAAGATATGGATTAGCCTCCCAGGGGAGAAATGGCAGACTGAAAATACACATTTGTATGGAGAAAGAAGACAATAGCCACAAACCTTCAGAGGCTAGGAAAGCAGATATATAAGTGGTAAAGGACTTAGCTGATCTGAAAAAGCTGTGTGCTAAGCCAGCAGCAGGGAAAGCCAAGAATCCAAGTGTTTCATAACACACTCCCAGAAGGCTCAAGAATTGGCAGCACCTGGTACCTCCAACAGTGGAGGTGAAAGGGAGGGGCTAAATAAGGAAGACTGGTTTAAAATCATTTTAAGAATCCTCCAATCTCCTCTCCATTCTCTACAGTTGGGTGAATATCCCTTTTCTCCACTCCAACAACAGACAGAGGTAAAACTGAAGTATCTGCACCAGGGAGCTCCAGAGAGAGTTGAGGGCCAATGGTACAATCCTGCAAACAGGGCGAGTCAACGAAAGTATACATATGAAAGTATGCATGTGAAAAACATAGGCGACCCCTCAGGTTTCCTTTTTCATGTGGCTTTAGGAAAGCTATACTCAGACCTTCATCCTCAGGCAGGAAACTGGGACAATCTTCTCAGGGAAATCTGACTAGGCAAAGAAAGAAGACCTAAAGACAAAGAAAGACACCTAAAGATCTACTGACATCTGGTCAGTAGAAGAACTAACTTAGCCAGACCACTCTTCAGTAAAACTTGTAGTTGACCAGCTCTATCAGTGTCTTTGGGGCTTCCAATTAGCCTTTTTGTCTTCAATTCTTAAATAGGAAGAGATATCCCATTTCTCCAGACATGCTGGAAATAGAGATCAAAACAGAAAACCACAAACTATAGGAAAAGCAATGCTATGAAACAAAGCAGCTATGAAACAAAGCAAGATAGTATAAGAAATATTTAGAGAACAAAAGTGAGCTCTTGAAAATTAAATCATGGTCGGGGTTTCGTATGTAGCAGAGCAGCTCCCTCGCTGCGATCTATTGAAAGTCAGCCCTCGACACAAGGGTTTGTAAAAACAAAACAAAACAAAAACAAAAAAACAAAAAACAAACAAACAAAAAAAGAAAATTAAATCATGGAAGGAACATTGTAAAATAATGTCAAAGAAATCTCCCAGATAGTAGAACAAAATGACAACCTGAAAAATAGAGGAGAGGAAAGAGATGAGGGATTACCATTTTTTCCCCTAAGAAACCTTGTGAAATTATATATGAGTCTCTACACTTGATCTTAGCCAAAAGGCCGAGAAGTGATATATTGGACTCTAAATCAGCGGTTTTCAACTAGGGAGAATTTTGTGCCTGTCTCCTCCACCAAGGGTGAGATTAGAAAATGCCTGGAGACATTTTTGGCTGTCATACTGGGGCAGGGTAGAGAAGGGCAGTGCTCCTGGAATCTAGTGGGTAGAGGCCAGGGATGCTGGTAACCAACCTATAAGAATTTTCCAGTCCAAAACATCAATAGTGCTGAGGTTAAGACACCCTACCTTAAAGTATGTCAATGTGTCAACTTGATAAAAAATACATATATACAAACACACATATAAACACAAAATAAGACAGTTTAAAAACTCATGCAAAGTAAAAGAAAATCCTTCAGTTAGGGGAAAAACTAAGGTGAAAATTTAGAAAACAAACTAAAAATGTAATCATTCCAAGAAAACTGAAGAAGCACTCAAAATTTAAGGCAAAACTACCTATTGAAACTTCAGCTTTTTAAGAAGGAAAACCTGTAGGTATTCAGTGTTTAAACTTCAACTTCATATTCAGAAATACTCACATAGATATGGGAAAGGCAGCTTGGCAGGTGAAATAAGTTATAAACAGTGATGAATTGTGGGAAAAAAAGAAATTCAAGTAATCAAAGTCCAAAAGAAAAAGTTCACATGCTTCCATTTGGTCCATTGTTTTATAAAAATGATTAATGAGGCTTTGGGGGACAAGAACCCAAACAGCTGAACTTGTTAGCATGCTTCCAACATTCAGGAGGAAATTATTTCATTAAAAAGCCAAGGGAAAGGATCCAGAGATATTTCAGTGCAGATGACATGTGGATTAATTTGCAAGTATTTTCTAATTATCTTTCTAATTATATCAGTCATTTATTTTTGAGACTCTAATGTTAAAGGATAGTCATCCAAAATCATGTGTGAGGAAAAGAATTATAGCTGAGATGCAGTCCTCTTAGGAAAAGCAGGATGGAGGTAACAAGATTTTTTTATTTTGTATCCCTAAAACCCACATGAATAAGGTCTATGTAGACAAGAGATGTCCAGGATGGTGTCATGATTGGACCCTGAACTTACGTTCTCCCAAAGACACACCAAATCTACACCGACCTATAGAGCAATCTATTCTGGAAAATAACTGAGGACTGACTGAACATCTTCAGCACAACAAAGGACAGAGGAACCCCAAAGGGAATGGCAGGAGAGATGGAGGAGACACAGAAACTATGGAAACCCCACCCCTAAAGCTATGAACTGCAGTGCTATGAACATTCTCCAGGAGAGATTACATTAGGCCAGAAAACAAGTATCAATAAATTTAAGAAGCCTGAAATTATATCAAGCATCTTTTCCAATCACAGTGGGATGAAACTAGAAATCAGTCACAAGAAAACTGGAAAAAACACATATATGTGGAGGCTAAACAATCAATGGTCAATGAAGCAGTCAAAAAGGAATAAAAAAATACTTAGAGACAAATGAAAATGGAAACACAATGGTTCAAAATCTTTGGGATGCAGTAAAAGCAGTTCTAAGAGGGAAGTTTATAGCAAGGCAGGCCTACTTTAATAAAAGAGAAACATCTCAAATAAATAATCTAACCTTATACCTAAAGGAACAAGAAAATAAAAGAAGAAACAAAGCCCCAAGTTAGAAGGAAATAATAAAGACCAGAGCAGAAATAAATGAAATAGAGGCTAAGAAAACTATTGGAAGTATTAATGAACCTAAGAGCTGGTTCTTTGAAAAGCTAAACAATATTGATAAACCTTTAGCCAGTCCCATAAAGGAAGTGGGGAGGGGAGAGGGAGGACTTAAATTAGAAATAGAGAAAAGGTAGAATTGACAGTACAGAAGAATAAAGGATCAAAATAGACTACTCTAAAAAATTATATGCCAACAAATTGGACAACCTAGAAGAAATGAATAAATTCCTAGAAACATTGTTTCCAAGACTGAATCAAATCTGAACAGACCAATGACCAGTAATGAAATTGAATTGGTAACAAAAAAAATTCTAGCAAACAAAATTCCAGAACCAGATGGCTTCACAGGTGAATTCTACCAAACATTAAAAAATTTAATACCTACCCTTCTCAAACTATTCCAAACCTTCCCAATTCATTTTATGAAGGCAGCATGACTTAAATATCAAAATTGGGGGGGAACCCCATTACAAACAAAGAAAATTATAGGCCAATATCCCTGATGAATATAGATGCAAAACTTCTCAACAAAATATCAGCAAATCTAATTCAACAATACATTATAAAGGTCATCCACCACAATCCAGTGGGATTCCAGGGGGCAAGACTGGTTCAATCCCCACAAATAAAACAAGCCAAGTTGTTGGATCAAGGCGACGCATTAACAAAATGAAGACTTAAATCATATGATCACCTCAATAGATGCAGAAAAAGCTTTTGACAAAATTCCAGCATCCATTTATGAAAAAAACTCTCAAAAGAATGAGTTTAGGCAGCACATCCCTCAACATAATAAAAGCTTTAAATAAAAATCTACAGCTTACATCATACTCAATGGTACAAAACTAAAAACATTTCCTCTGAGATCAGGAACAAGATGGGGATGTCCACTGTCGCCACATTTATTCAACATAGTACTGGAAATCTGAGCTTCAGCAATTACACAAGAAATGAAAGGCAACCCAAATTGGTAAGGAAGAAGTGAACTGTCACTATTTGCAGATGAAATTATATACAGAAAACCCTAGTGAGTCCACCAGAAAACTATGAGAATAAAGGAATTCAGTAAAGTCACAGGGTACAAGAAATCCCTTGTATTTCTATATACTAATAATAAAGTAGCAGAAAGAAAAATTAAGAAAAATAAATCCCATTTATAATTGCACCAAAAAGAATAAAATGCCCAGGAATAAATTTAACCAAGGAAGTGAAAGACCTATACAATGAAAACTATATTACCCTGATGAAAGAAACTGAAAACTCAAGCAAGTGGAAAGATATCCTATGGTCATGGACTGGAAGAATTAATATTGTTAAAAATGTTCACACTACCCAAAGCAATCTACAGATTCAGTGCAATTCCTATCAAAGTACCAGTGGTATTTTTCACAGAACTAGAACAAGTAATCCTAAAATTTGTAGGAACCATAAAACGCCCTGAATAGCCAAAGCAATTTTGAGAAAGAAAAACAAAGTTGGAGGTATCACAATGTCAGATTTCAAGATATACTACAAAGCTACAGTAATCAAAACAGTATGATGCTGGCATATAAAGAGACACATAGATCAATGCAACAGAATGGAAAACCCAGAATACACCTGTGCTTATATGGTCAATTAATCTATGACAAAGGAGGCAAGAAACAATAAGGAAAGGACAGTTGTTTCAATAAATGATGTTGGAAAAACTGGACAGCTAGAAGCAAAAGAATGAAAGTGGATCACTTTCTTACACCATAAACAAACATAAACTCAAAATGGATTAAGGACCTAAATGTAAGACTTGCTATCACAAAACTCCTAAAAGAAAACATAGGCACTAATCTTCTGGATCTGTCTCCTCATGCAAGGGAAACAAAAGCAAAAATAAATTATTGGGACTATTATCAGACTAAAATGCTTTTGTGTGATAAAGGACACCAGTGACAAAATGAAATGGCAATCTTACTGAATGAAAGAAGATATTTGCAAATGGTATATCCAATTAGGAGTTAATATCCAAAATATATAAAGAATGAATACAACTCAACACACAAAAGATACAGAGAACAACCAGACTGGTGATTGCCAGAGGGGAGGTGGGTGGAGGGATGGGCAAAATGGGGAAAGGGACTTAAGAGGTACAGACTTCCAGTTATAAGTAAGTAAGTCCTAGAGATGAACAGTACAGCATAGGAAATACGATCAATAATACTGTAGTAATATATGGTGACAGATGGGGACTATACTTCAGGGTGAGCATTTTGTAATCTATGTAACTGTTGAATCACTATGTTGTACACCCGGAATGAATATAATATTGTATATCAACTATATTTCAATAAAAAAAAGTCCTGGAAAGAGAGTCACAGAGGTAGAAATGGCCAAGTGTAATGCAAAAGAGGATGAACACGTAAGAGAGCAAACAGGCTGCTACAGAATCCCTTAGAAGAGCAGGCCATTAACAACGAGCTAGGAAAGAACCCAATCTCCCGTACATGGTACATTGGCAGCCAGAATGGGTGAAGTTGTTCATGAAAAGCAAATGCTTCTTTGCCTTCTTGCTGGCATTGAAGGAGGACTCATGTATCCATTTCTCTTCCCCGGGTTTGCCTTAACAACAACACACACATATTTTGCGAGTCTTGAGGAACCATGACAACTCAAATGAGTATAAAAGCATGAAAAGGACTTCCCAAAGCAGCTGAGGTTGTAAGGCTTGGAATCTAAGAAACTTACCGTCTTGCCTCTGGCTCCTTTGGGTCCAGTTCCTCCTGGACCACCACGGTCCCCAGTCTCACCCTAAAGAAGTTCAGGAAAATAAAATGGTAATTAAAATCCAAGAGCCAAGTCTCAATGTGTTTTTAAACTGATCCCAACATAAAGACATTTTTCATATATATTTTATTTCTTTATTTATATTTTTATATAGTTTATTGTCAAGTTGGTTTCCATATAACACCCAGTGCTCTTCCCCACAAGTGCCCTCCTCCATGACCATCACCCCCATATTTTAATCTTCAAAAGTCTTCTTTGAAGTATCTGCCCTCCCCCTCTTTTTCTCTCCCCTCCCCCAATTTATAGTTCTCTACTCCACACAGGCAGCCTCATTGTTTTACTTTGCTTCCCTCTTTCCAGCCACAACACAGCCACCTCGGAGACATGAACTGTTCCCTGATCCGATCACAGATCCTGGCATTTACTGAAGTCAGTAAGTGTTTCTAGCAAAAGTGAAAGCCTTAAGGTAGAAGGCATCATGGCTAACTTATTATCAGAAGGTGATTTATAATCACATTGGAAAAACCGAGCCAGGTGAAGTCAGGTTTTGGGTTTCCTTATGTTTTACTTTCCTTTGAGCCAAGAAGAAAACACATATGATAGAGGGGAAGGAGTCTATTCGAGAAGAAAAATAAGGGTGATGCCTTCCTTTACTTATGAATTTAAAAACTAGAAATGAAATAAAAAAAAAAACCTGTTTCTTTCTCCCCACCTTTTCCTCATAAAGGTTTCTTTTAATCCATTGATCATTAACTATTCTTCTATCATCCTAGGATAGATTTATAGCCTCAGGAGTATTTCTGATTGATCTCTACTTAATATGAAGTGCACAGTACCTTAGGTCCACTTTCTCCAGGAAATCCTTCTTGCCCCTATAATTAAGAGTATGGAAAATTAATATATGCACGTATCACCAATGTAGGTTTGCATCGACTTTTATTTTACCTGCTGCCTTATTTGGTTTTAGTTTCTCTGAATCAGCAAAAGTCCAAAACAACTAAAACTGAAAGTGTACAACATTATTTGAGAAACTAGCTCCAATTTCTAAATTAAGCTATCTATACCAAAATATCATGACAACCTAAGTGGATAAAAGCACACATTTGAGGAATTATATATCAGCTCTCCTTCTACTGACAGTACAGCTGGTTATATGACCAAGTGTCTCTGAAATAGTCCCCTTAGAACATATTTCAGTGAAGAAATTTGGGAAACCTAGAGCCTAAACTTCATCCTTTGTGTTCTGGGTTTCTGTTTACCTTGCTTAGTCCAAGATGTCTGATAATCCCCATGTGATGAAAAAAATTTACTTAAACTGAACTTTGTTTTCTGATTATTAAAAGTAGTATCTCTTTAAACATATAAAATACAAAATGGAAAAAAGGAAAATTACAAAACCTCATTACCCAGAACTAACCATTAGAGATGTTTTTGTCCTATTTTTTAAAATTTTTTATTAAAAATTTCTTAAATGTTTATTTTTGAGAGACAGAGAGGGAGCATCAGCAGGGGAGGGGCAGAAAGCGAGGGAAACCCAGAATCCAAATCAGGCTCCAGTCTGTGAGCTGTCAGCACAGAGCCTGATGTGGGGCTTGAACCCACAAACTGGGAGATCATAGTTGAGTCGAAGTTGGTGCTCAACCAACTGATCCACCCTGGCACCCCTTGTCATATTTTCTTTAAGCCCTTCAAAATGAATTTTTAGCATAATTGGGATAAATATTCTTTTCTAATTTTTTATATTCCAATTTTTTACTTGATACTATCACATAATTTTCAAATAACTACAAACTTCATGTACATTCATTTTAAAGAGGGCGAATATTCCAATACTATCAGCTACTTAATATTTCCTTTTTATCAGATATTGAGATTATTTTTAATTGTTCTCTAAAGAAAATTTCACTGGAAATGCCTCATTCATTGTGACTTTCTTTTTCAAAGAAATTTTAGCTTTTTGGGGTTTATTTTTCCAGACAGCCTCTTGCATCATTCCTCGTGGGATTTCACTTGGGATTAAATTGATCCTTTATAATGTTTTAAACTCTCCAACAAGAATTTGGTTATGTCTCCATTTGGTAAAGTTTTATATTTCAGTAGTTATTTGTCATAGGTCTCAAACAATTTGCAGAAAGGATATTCTTAACTCTATTATGTTTTTGTGGCTATTGTTATTATGGTTTCTAAGTTGTTATTCTTTATAGATAGAAATCACTGGTTTTGTGAATTTATCTTACTTCCAAATACTTAAATATTCATAATATAAAGTTATAATTCTGATAAAAGTTCAAAGTTTTTATTTTTGAGTTATTGCCTGGCCCAATGCATTTTTAAAAGGTCCTGTAAAACTTCTCACTGATAAGTAAACACAGTAAGAGAAGAACAAATTTTGGAATGCCTCGAAGTCAGGCCCTGGCCGCACTTCTCTACAAAGAACAGAAAATTAATTTCAAGTTTCAATTGTTGCCTGTGAGCTTAAACCATCATATTGTTTTTTCTTCTACCACATTCTCCAAGGGATATCAGTAAATAAATGATCAAAATCTATCTCTAAATATCCAAAACTGCCCTATTCACTGGTTCCCCCCCCCCCACCTCCACCTTTAAATGTAAAAAAAGACCAACGACCAAAAAAAGGCACAAAAAAAAATTGGAAATGTTCAGCTTCTAGTCAATGTGTCTTACCTTTTCTCCTTTCCTTCCAATGCTACCATAACCTGGGGGGCCATCATCACCCTGTAAACAAAGGCAATAATGACAAACATCCCGGACTATAGCCTGGAGGCAGGCCTATCCACAAGGAAACAAGACACCCAGTTTTTGGCTTGATTAGGAGAAACTAGGCAGCAGGATACTTGCTCTGGAGCTGGCCATTGACATTTGGTGATAGTGGCACTAAAGGCAACTCTCAGTGACAGATACAGACCATGCACTGTCCCTTAGTCTCACATGTATCATCTGTAAAATGGAACTAAAAATTATAACTACTTACTCGTGATGTTATTATGAGGACTGAATGAGAAAAATTGCAGGCATCGGTAACCTCAATAAAAGGAGAGATTAGTGCTTCTGTTCAACATCTGTAGTTTTAAAACCTTAGCTCTAATGCATTTTCAGTTTGCCAGATGAAAATAGATCTCCTAAATGCTGGGTCAGTGCCTACTGTCAGACCCTTGCAGAAAGTCTTTGTGAGAAGTCCTGAGCTCTGGGGGAGGGTGGGCTGGGTTTCTGATGAACAGGTTCTGATGGGAGGAAAGAGTGGAAGGAGGGTTATGGGGATGCTAAAGACAGATTTTGTCCAGTTTATCACTTAGCCTTAAAAGCATCCTGACCAGGGTGCTTGGCACTGGCAAGTGGCCACCCGAGGAAAGCTAGCTAAGGAACTAATCCAAGTTGAGGATAGTATCTCAATTTCTAGAAAGCTATAAAGCTAGACTGGGGTATCTTTAATACATGCTCCAGAGAACCACACGTGATATCTGTTGAACTAAAAGATTCCAAGGGTCATGTCAAAAGTAGGGATCAAACACAAACCGGCAAGCCTCGAGGACCAGGGAGGCCAATAGCTCCTTTTTCTCCCAAATCTCCAGATTCTCCCTGTCAAACAAAACAACGAACGATGCACTTATTAGGGTTATTAGTATTATATTTTTTGTAAATGAAATTAGCAGTGATGGTTATACAACTGCATCCATATCACCGTATCAAACACAGTGACAATGGCTTTGTGGTCAGGACTGCAAGTTGTATAAACAATGCAAAGAATTGGCTGCTGTTGGCCAGTGAGGTCTCCTCCGTGATGAATGAAGTCCCAGCTCCTCTGAAGCATTCAGTGCAAGTTGCCATCTTGGCAGCTCAGTATCATGAACTGCACCCTTGGAAATGTCTTACCATGAGTCAAAAAGGAAGCTCTGGACTGTTTCAAAAAATTAACAAGACTGTTTTCCAAGATGATCCATCAAATCATTTGGCTGCTGCAAAGACAACTGACTTCTTAATCTAGCTTCAAGTGCTAATCAAGATAACGAAGTTAGCACGACATTCATGGCAATAGTTTCCAACTTCTGACTAGTAGAACATCTACTGTAGGTTATAAATCAATCTCAGGATTATGTGGAGTAAAGTCTAGCCACTTGAGAATGTTCACACCACTTTACAAAAGAAAGCTAACTCCTTTTCTTTAAAAAAAAAAACCTTAAAATTTTAGATTTTAGATTTACATAAATGACTACATAGTACAGAGAGTTTCTATACACTCCACATCTAGCTTCCCCTATTGTTAGCACGATATTAGTTACATTAGTAGGGCCCATTTATAACACATAAATGAATACTGATTCATTATTATTAATTAAAGCCCATACTTTATTCAGATTTTTAACAAGTTTTTATCTAATATCCTTTTTCTCTTCCAGGATCCTATATAGGATACCACCTCATGTGTTCTTAAATTCCTTTAAACTGTGACACTGTCTACCAGATTTTGTTTTTGAGGACCTTGACAATATTGAGGACTACTGCTGAGGTATTCTGTAGGATGTCCCTCAGTTGGGGTTTTTCTTATGATCATGTTGGATTTTATGGGTTTTGGGGGTAAAGAGAACAGAGGTAAAGTGCCATTCTCATCACGACATAACAAGAGAACATTCTCTCAACATTGCTATCATTATTGATGTTCTCATGTTCTCATTCTCATCCTCTGTGTCAAGAAATTTCTCCATTAATTATCTACTCTGACATCTTCAAAATTCTCCTTTCTCTCTGCTCAGACACACACTATGGTCTCTTCTTCATTGAAAACAAATACCCAGCTTCATTCAGTCCTAGATTGGTAGTTAATATCCTCTCTCTGCCCCCAAGTCTTGTTTCTTCTTTTTTAAAAAATTTTTCTTAATGTTTTTTTTTTTAAATTTATTTTTGAGAGACAGAGAGATACAGCATGAGCAGGGGAGGATCAGAGAGAGAGGGAGACACAGAATGTGAAGCAGGCTCCAGGCTTTGAGCTGTCAGCACAGAACCTGACATGGGGCTCGAACCCACAAACTGTGAGTTCGTGACCTGAGCTGAAGCCAGACGCTTAACCTACTGAGCCACCCAGGCGCCCCAAAGTCTTGCTTCTTCAAAGAGTAGGGTATAGCCCTGAATCCATTTCTTCCTCACCAACACATTTTTCAGTCCTCTGTAGGCTGTCACTCTTTCTTTCCCTTCCACTCAAATGCTACATTTTTGAAACTATTCTTTGGAAAATCTTAGCCACCAGAGGCAATGGCTTCTTCACTCCCCCTGCACTATATGATTCTACACTATATGATACACTTGACCTCTCCTTCTTCAAATCTTCTTCTCAGCATCCAGTGTACATGTCTGTTTCTTTACCTTCCTTTCTAATGATTTACCATCTCCTCTTACCCTTCTTACAAATAGACAGACATCACTGACAGCCTTTTTAAAAATCCAAATCCCTTTGAAACCTCCATTTCTGATCAGCCATAAACCCTTCCTCTATTCCCCAAACCAAGTGGTTCCCTTCACTCCTACACTGCTCTTTCTCGACTTTCCTGCTTCTGGGATGGTGCTACACTCATGCAGGAAGCCCACAAATCATGTAGCCCTCTTCTCTATACCTTAGTTTCCTAATACAAGAGTCTTCCAGAATCATGATGAGTTCCTCCTGTCCTTATCCTGTTAAGTCATCCAATTGCTGCTTGTCTTAGAGACTATGGGAGGTACCCAGTAGTCTCCTAACTTCCAATCTCTCAGCTTTCAAAATATTTCTACACTGAGTGGCCTGTTCAAAATCCTCCCAAGTCTGGCTGTGTTCATACACTTTATTAAAAAATTATAAATAGCACTGTACTTGCTACTTAATAAAACAAGTGACCACAGACTTTGTCTTTTATATGCCTACCAGACAGGATCATCATTTTCCCCCCAAATACTCCCAGGATTTTCCAACCCTGTACTTTCCTCCACATGATTTCTTCTCCCTAAAATCCTCTGTGCCTCTTGTTGGCTTGCCAAAGTCTTTATTATCTTGTAGGGTCTGCTCCAAGTCTGTATCCTCTATGATGTCTCTTTCCCCAGCCCAGAAATACTTCTACTAACACTATATTTAAAGTTCCATTCTCAGGCCCATATCTGGTACTACTTTGTGTCATAGATTATGGTCTTGAAAATATTCTAATTTCTGTAGGGATTGATTCCATGTCATCTTTATTATACAACCCAGAAATTCTTTCACTAAGCAAATATTTACTAAGCAATTATGTGCCAGGAACTGTTCAAAGTACTAGGCATGCATCAGCGAGCACAACAGTCAAAGAGCTCTACTCTCTTGAAGCTGACTTTCTAGTCCAACAGAATGTCAGTACAGTGACTTTGTCTTCAAAGGCATTGACCAAAGGTTTGTATGTATGGAGGAAACAAAGAAGAAGAGAGGAGGGGAGGGAAAAAGAGAGGGGCAAAGGAAGGGGCCTGCCTCAGAACATTCCTCCTTCCCTGAGGTTCCCCCTGGCTAAGATTGGGTGTAGCCCCTCGTGAAATTATGCTGAGCTGGAATCTTTGACCTCATTGTGATCCACACCCAAGTCCTTAGATGTTGCTGGCTCTCTAAGAATTAAGCCAGGGTGTAGGGGCAAGAAGATATTCTCCTTTGTGTTGAAAGGGCTCTGGCTAATGCAACCAGACACACTTACTTTGAGGAGAAAACCTTAACTTTGGTGGGCTTAAAGAATGTGACCTACTTTATTTCCTTGGCTTCCCAAATGGCCTGGACTCCCTGCTTCTCCTCCTGGTCCTGGAGGCCCCTGAAACAAAACAAGGATTGCAAATATAACAGAACATAAAGCAACTTTCCCTTAAACCCTTTGTGTCTCTTCTAAGAGGAAAATGAACCACAGATGGGAAAAGAATTATGGATTTACTGATTTCTGTTCTGGAAAAAAGTATCACAGCTGTCAAATAAAAACTAGTAAATAAAATAAAATTAATAAAGTAATTCATGCCAGATGTGGCCTAACTGATCATGCTTCCTTGTGTGTCTTCTTTTCCAAAGAGATTTTACATTCTCACTGTTTTGCTTTTACAGCAGATGTTGCTAAAATGTCTAACATTTAAAGAAGGCATCCCAAATGACATTTGTCTTTAACTGTATTCTGTCTGGTTCCTTGTTTTGGTAGAAAGCATTTTTTTTTAAAAAGTAAACATATATTTATTTGCAAATAATATAATTTGTAAAATAGAAAGCTCAAGAAACTTCCCCCAAAATAATTAGCATTAACAGCAAGATATGTTCAGGTGTACCAGACAAACATTCTGAAATAGTTTTCCTTTTCCTACTGATAAATTAGAGAAGTAAATGTATATAAATATCCATTTACCATTAAAAGAAAAAAACTGTAAATTTTAACAAGAAAAAGACCTATATAAAGAAAGCTCTAAGATCGTATTGAAGAACATAACAACAAAAGGTAAACAGATGGATAAAGATACCACACGTAGATATGGAAAATCTATTTGATATGATAGATGTCTCTTTAGCATTCTAGAAAGGATGTTTTATTGGAATAGCTTTATAGCTTTAGAGCTTAACATTTAAAATTCCCAATTCAGAGACAGCCTAACTGCCTTCCTATGTTACTAACACTTGGGATCGGACTTTTCCTTTGGGATACTCAAATATATGGCAACAGAAATCTCTTGTAGTTAAAATGTTTACATAAGTACTTGTAGTAATCCCAACACCAATGAATTGAAATCATTGTCAAATTCCTTTTTTTTTTTTTTTGCCATGGTTACTGCAATTTAAAAGCAAATAAACCAAATCTGTGTACTACATGTTACTTAGCAAATTTTGTTCAGAAAAAAAGTTATAACATTAACCTTTTTTATCTTAAAAAATTAAGAACATACTAAGTTGGACATAAAAAATTTCCTAATACGGAAGACTGTTAAATCTTATATTGTATATTGGTTACCAGGGAAGATGATAATAATCTTTCCACAAGCTTTCTATCCACCCCCCCTTATTTATCCTAAAAGAAGAATTTCAATTTCTTCACTTTCCATAGCTCTTAATCTTTTCCCTTCTAATTCTCACTCCTACCACCTCATGGAGTTAGCTCCCATGACCTCCATATTCAATTCAGTTAGACTCTCTTCTGTTCTTACCTTATTTGATTTTGATCATGTATTCACTGAAACTTTTCCATTAATTTCTGTAACACCAGTTACCATAGCCTCCTTCTTTTGCATCCTCTTAGCAAATTTCAAAGACTCCATTGGCCTCTTAAATCTCCATGTGCCCTGAGGCTCCATCCTCTGATCTTATTTTCTCATTTAATCCCCTTTTTCTGAGTGAGTCCCTCATAGATTCACATATCATATTACAAAATAACCCCTAAATATATAGGTCTTCAGTTCAGACCACTCAACTAAATGCCAGACTCATATGTTAAGATATCTATTGGAATTGATTACCAAAGATAATTATATTTACTGCAAGTCATACTTGGGTTCATTCTCTTTATCAGAGAAGCCCAGGGTAGAAACTGGGAATCATTACACACTACCTGCCCCCCTTCCGCCTCCCCATAGCTTATCTCTGAAAACCTATCAATTACAAGTCCTACAGATTCTATCGCCTTTCTGAATACATCTCTCTTCCATTCCTATTGCTATCACCTACCTTCAGACTTTTGTGCATCCTGTCTAAATTCCAGGATTCCCTGACTGTAGCTTGGCCTCTCTCTAATCCATTCTTCATGCCTTTTTCCTTTTGATTTAAAATGTCAGGCTGATGCTGCCCACTTTTTCTGAAATTCTGAATAACTTTCAGAATAAAGTTTATGGTATTTCTTTATTAATATATAAAATCCCTCAAAATGTTGGGACTGCATGTCTCCATTATCATCTGTGACTACTTCAATCACTGTATGTACTCAAGCCATCTGAAGTCACCAAATACTTCTCGTCTTAGATCGCCACACTTGTACAAGTTTTTCCCTTAGCTGGTCCTTTTTTTTTTTTTTTTTCTGGGGGGAGGTATAATCGCCCTGCTCTGAAAATCTTATTTTTCAGATCACTGTTTCAAGAATACTTGAACCCCCTGGCTGTACTGAGTCCCACAATTGCCCCACAGATTCCTCTACTCTGTAAGTAGTTCTTCATTCATTTCTTTCTCTCATCTGTTAGATACTAGCTTGTACATTCCTTGAAGGAAGGAGTACGCCCCATTGACTTCATATCTCTGGAATTTTGTCTTTAGATACTTAGTACAGTACCTAGAACTTCTCAATCCACCCATTCATTCATCTAGCTATCCATTCACCTCTTCAGGAATAGCCCCCAAGAGGGATGAAACAATGTGTTTAATTTGATTTTCCATATGAAATTTTGTGTACTTCACAGGAGGATGAAGTAGAAAGATTTCAATTATCCTTAACAATAAGGCATACATTGGAAGTCTTGTCTAGGAGTTCACTTTCTATGCTTCCTTCAGACATAATGAGCTCTAGGAGATAAAATAAATTTCAGGGAGATTATCTCATGTGTAATCACTTTGAGCACACACAAGCACAGTGAGATTATCTTGTTTGAAAGCCCTCCAAAATAGAAGATTTCTTAGATGGATAGATAAATGGATGGACAGACAGATGGATGGATGCAGACAGAGCCTGGTCATCAGAACATCAGAGAACCTGATCCTGTTTCCTGTGCAGGACCACACAAAATACCAGACTGGTATTTGTGAATGCTTGAATAGGTCTCAAGCTTCTTTGAATGGTTACTCAGGTTACCTACTCAAATACTGCTAGTTGTATAGGGGACCATGTTTTTAAAGGAAAGGTGAAAAATTCCCTGCAACCCCAGGATATCAAAGAGCCAAAAAGTTGCCTTGATTTGAAGCCAAGAGCAGCTATGGGATATAAAACGCTCAGGGCATTTAAAGAAAAAGGGTACCAGCTAGAGATCAAATCTTCATTGGCTTTGTTGCAATCAATGGCAGCCTTTTATTGAGTATTTATTGTATGCAAAGCACTGTACTAAGAGTATGTTTATACTATCCAGACTTTCTCAATTCTTACAACAACACAATGAGATACATATTATTGATACCACTGTTTACCAATAAAACACAGATTTTTAATGCATTAACCCCAGATCACTGTTATTAAGAGGGTGAGATGAGAATTGAACTTGATTCTGACTCTAAACTGAACTCCTAGCCACTCTGCTGTTTTGAAGCCTGTTTGGGGACAGGATTCTCAGTCTCTATTATTCATGCATCAGCTGAGATTGATGTGAATCTCCAAACTTGATGCAGGAGGCTGGGGCCAGATCTAACCTCCAATATGGCGACTTGGGCTGGGGGTCTTTTGCTCATGTTGAGACTCTGTGACAGTCTTCTGCAGAGTCTTAATACAGGTGGTAAGTGATGATATAAAGGAGATGTTTAGAGTTTAAATGTTTTAAAAATAGTCCTTAGGTGGTATCTTATCAGAAAGGATTGCACTATGATTTTCAGATTAATGGTGGGGACAGTGCCAAGGACACATTGACTTTGAATGAATATGGCTGGGGAGGGGCAAGAGATGCAGGTTTTTCTTATGCTTAAAAGGAATCCTGTCGGGGTGCCTCGGTGGTTCAGTCTGGTTAAGCGTCCAACTTCAGCTCAGGTCATGATCTTAAAGTTCATGAGTTTGAGCCGTCCGTCAGGCTCTGAGCTATCAGCACAGAGCCTGGAGCCTGTTTCGCATTGTCTGTCTGTCTGTCTGTCTGTCTCTCTCTGCCCCTCCTCCACCCACACTCTGTCTCTCTCTCTCTCTCAAAAAAAAAAAAAAAAAGGAATGCTGTCATTTATTCTTTTCTTCATGGTAAAACCTTGCCTACATGGACAACCAGTAAATATCAGGCTGAGCTGAAACTACTCAAGGAAGTTAAACACTCAGCATCTTTAAGAGTCAGATATGAGCTAATTCTGAGAAAATATAAAGACGAAGGGCAGCAAGGGGTGGGCTAATGCAAAAACAAACCCCGAGATACCGGAGACGTTGACCTTGACAGTGTTCGTCTAGGACACAGCCTCTAACTTCTAATCCTTCATGCCTCCTACACTCCATCCATACTGAATCATTTATGGTTTCCCAGACTCACTTTAATATCTCTTTTTAGGTTTCCTGGCTCCTTTTCCCAGATGCCTGCCTCTCCCCTGTTCACTGGAAAACATCCCCTTATCCTGCAAAAGCTAAACCACTCTTCTACTCTAATGCTATCCTTTCTCCCACCACTCTGAGGTATAATTCTATGTTAGCATTAGTATATCACATCTCAATTGTTCGTATTGCTCTCCTTTAGGAGATTGGGATGCTCTTTTATCTTACTACAGGATGTGCACACAGGAAGCCTTCAGTAAATATTTGAGTAAAAAGAGTAGTTGATAGATCATTCAACATAGATTATGCAGAATGATGAAATCCAATCATTGTAGTACAGATCACATATTGTTATAGTGTATTACTACCATGGCCTTTCTTAGATTGGAGACTCCTCACGTGCTTTGAGCATAAAATGACTCTGCTAAGTGAGGTAATACTGATGCATTATAGTAGTACTAAACACTTACACAGTGCTTACTACACTGCAGGCACTGTTCTAAGAACCTACATATATTAAATCATTTAATTTTCACTTGATGAAGTAGGTACTATTATAAACCTTATTTTATAGCAGAGAAGATTGAGGCATAGAGAGGTTAAATAAATTACCCAAGGGCACAAAGATAGGAAAGTACAAATCTGGCAATCAAACTTGGGCAGCCTGGGTCAGACACTATGCCCCTGACCACTATACTTTGCTTTGTCAAGATGACAACAGATATTCTACCTTGTATCCCAATTTGGCATGGGACAATTCCAACTTTTCTGGATACTGCATGACATTAATGATTATTTCACTAAAAAAAAAAAAAACAACTAAGAATAATTCCAACACTAACTAGAATCAGTATTTATGTCTGATTTTCCATTCCTCTTCTAGGCATTGGTTGGGTTCATGTGGTACCCTAGGGTATATCAGACAAGAAGGAAGGCATAAAAGAACATGCCACTCTCTTCAAAGTTGTGTCTTCTTTTTTATGTCATAGACCATATTTCTTTCATATAATAGCCATACACTTGGATGGATTAGCACATTTTGATTCATGCAGAATGCCCCAACACTGCATAAATTAATAAGTCTTCAGAACACTGTCAACAGAAATCACATCCTTTTTTCTAAATGTATGTCCTAAGAAAAACTTTAAAGCCTGCAATTAAAAAACACTCCTGTTATTCCACTTAAATGGCTGGTTCTCATATGCTGTATGAAGCCCTTATCAGTCAATTTAGCCCATAAGGAATAACGCTCTCTTATATATATGATGGTGTGGGTCTCCTGTGGTTTTCCTTTGGAAACAACAATTTTAAAGTCTCATTCATCATGTCCTGAATATAGAAAATTCTACACATCTTTGAAACAGCACTTTCACCATGTTTACAAGGGTACTTCAAGAAAAGCAAGCAAAGAAAGAAAAGCCATGATTTCTAGCCAGATAAATGGAAGAGGTAGAGAGAAGTGGTGCCTTTTGACTAATGTTGGCAATGCCAAGAGGTTGAATGATTTATAACTATGATCAATCTTGCCAAAGCAAGATTCAAGAGGACTCACTCAGAGAAGTACACTATAGGGCAAATGGAATAGCTTATTTGAGTAACAGCCACTTGGATACAATTTTGGATTTTAGAAGAAGGGAATTACCAAGCTCTTTGGATTTAACCAATCTACATTTCAATATTTTATATAAATAGATGAGACAATCACCTGAAATATGTTTCCCTTGGCATTTGCTATTTAAAAAAAAATCCCAATTGGTGGTGCCAGCATTTTTAATGATTCAAGGATGTGAATGCAAAATAGTTACTTTTCATCAATTTAGTCCTACAATGAAATTTTAAAGTTTTCATGCTGTTTGAAGGAGCACATTCATCGGTATTGGAAACAAATATCCTCACAAGTAGTTATTAATGTGCTACAAGGAGTTACCTAATGTGTCATGAGATATAAGTTTATGCAAATACCTTAACTATTTTGATGATGAACATATCCACTTAAGTGTTGGACCACTGCCTAATGGACACAAAGTCATAGATTCCCTTTATCCTCTTATCCAAGTGCAAGTCCCAACTGTGTCTCATTCATTCATTTACTAATTGATTCATTATATAAATACATGTTGAGCTCTACTGTGTGGCACCACTGTTGTTTTAGGTTCTGGGATATAAGCAAGACAAAATTCTAGCCCTCAGGGAGATTAAAGTCTACAAGAGGAGACAAAAAGCTAAACACATACATACTCTAAGAGCAGTTAGGAAATGGCCAGATCACGTAGGACCTTGCTACTCAAAGAGTGATCTGGGAACCAGCAGTATCAGTATCGCCTGGTACTGATCATTGGAAGCATAGAATCTCAGGCCCCACTCCAGATCTTCTGATCTGAATCTGCATTTTAAAAAGTTGTCCAGGTCATTCTTAGGCACTTTAAAGTTGGAGAAGTGATATGGGAAAGTCAGTCCCATCATAGAGTGTGTCTATTAGAATCACCTGTGGAGAATTCAAAGTTACTGGTACCCTGTCCTTACCTTCAGAGATTCTGACTTAAATGGTCTGGGGAGGGTTCCAGGTGGTGGAGTGTTTTATCATCTTCCCAGGAGATAATCACGTATATCTAGGTTGCAGAGCCCTGAAGTAGGTTGTATCCTGGGTGCAATGGAAAGCCCTTAAGCATGGAGATCAGAGGAGCGGTATGACCCAATTTCTACTGAGGAGCAATTCTTAACCTCACAGTAACAGCTGAGCCACTGAGGCAAAGAGGGCTAGAAGCCACCTTCACCTCTGTGTCTACCAGAATGACAGCCCCCTTGGCAAGGTAGGGACCACAACGTGGTGTGGTCACAATGAACACTGAAGTCAAACCTTTGCTGGTTCACAGGCAATAAAGAGCTCCTTCTGCAGAAAAGAAACTGCAAGGACATCCATATTAAAGCCAAGATCAAAGCCAGTCACTTTCTCTCATTACATACCTGAGGACCTTTACTTCCCAGGGCTCCTTTTTCTCCTTTCATACCAGTCTCTCCTCTGGAACCCTACATATAGAGAATTAAAGCATTATTTTCTTTCTAAAAGAGAACACTTAAATATTAACTTGACTATTAAAGATGGACATGATAAGTCAGTCACCTGGACAGAAACTGGAAAGAGAACTCTACCCATGCCTTTGACTCTCTCTTGATCTGTGAGATTTCCCTCTGTGCATGTATACATGGATCCAATCTGCAATTTTGGCAGCTGAGCATTTACAGTCACCTGAATAAATACTGGGCAGTTGAATTTTTCAGTATTGCTTTCTGATTATCTTAAGCATCTTTAGACTCCAAATGCATATATTTCTTATGTGATAAAGAAAATAATCCTTAATTATGTAATCCAAAAAAGAAGTATTAAAATGAATTTTCTTTTCAATAACCACACTGAAGACTGGTCATAAGATACAGCATGTGGTAAGGTGAAATTTGGATATTTCTACTTGTAGAACATTATATTGCCTCTTAATCATGGCTTCCATACCTTAGGCAAATAAACTTTCATACTGTTTGGTTTTTCTATCTCCTTTTAAATGATATCATGAAGAAAGAGTCTATAAAGTAGAAGGGATGTTGTTGTGTTACTTGTTTACCATGAAATAAAGCCAGCCAATCTATTGAAATGCTTCCCCACAACCCCAGTGGCAAATATTTCTCACTTCAAGATAAGAAGAGTGAACTTTCTTCCATTGGAAAGTAAAACAGAAAAAAGCAATCAAGCTTAAAAGAGATAGAGGTCCAAGGGGGCAGATTTTTTACTGCTCTGAAGTCTTGGTAAAAATGTGAACAAAATTTTTCATTTGAATGTCTAAGGATATTTTGCCTGACTTCCATGCACTGTGGGCCAACATACAATTGTTAATTTTTTAAAACTATGTGGATTAAAACTTTGAAAAATCACTGAAACACTGCTTGTTCTGCATTTTCCAAGCAGCAAAGTCCTTTCTCAAGATTTCAAAACAAAGTTTGGAGAAAAAATATGTTTTAACTTTCTATAGTCTGATCTCCTCTCTTTCCTTTCATCTCAGCATTTTCTAGGACTTCCTTTCCCCTTTCAGTATTATTTCAGGCTACATTTTGGCACATGCTTCTTTTCCCCTAATGTGATCAGTGTAAGAGCCAACCATAACCTCTTCCTCAGAAAGGAAAAAGTGCTGGAGGCAGCTCTCTGGGGGAAGTGAGCAAGAAAGACAGGCTGAGTGCCACACTATAGAACACCCTGCTGAAGACTTCAACTGCATTTGGAACAATTCTTTCCTAGAGTAGAGCCAGCTTTTCCACAACACAGGCATCCAAATAGGTAACACTGAGCTCTGACTGTGATACATTGACCAAAATTCCCAGTTTGAAGCTCAACATTTTCTTTGGCTTAAGGTCTCCCTAGACACCCTAGCTAGCTTGAAGTTATTGCACAGGGGCCCTATCCGGCATGTTCATTCTTTTTTCACCTCTTGGGGGACAAAACAAAGGAGACTAAATGCTGGACAAGTCAAGACTGTGTTGCTTCCTTGCTTTATTACTTTGAAAACACTTTAAGCATCTGTAATTCCACAAAGCAGTTTGATCGATTCCATCAAAGCTCCAGATTCTTCTTTATGTTCTCACACCCTGTTTAGTACTGATATGTACCTGAGGGCCCTTAAGTCCCCAGGAGCCTTCAAGTCCATCTGGGCCTGGGATGCCTGTTTTCCCCTGTGGTGAGAAAGAATCAGCCTGTTAACACTGTTTCCTGAGAATTTGGTCTCCTTTCTTCATGTACAAAATTGTGTATTTTCAATCACAACGCAGTGCAGGATCTTTGGCAAAAATATGAAAAATGAAAGGAAAATACAAATAAATAAAAATTTTCTATAATCTCATCAAGTAGAGATAACCAAAGCTGCTATGTTGGTACATTTGTTTTCAGCCTTTATACATATGCACACTCACACACTCTTTTATTTCTGTAACATTTCTAATACATCTAACTTGGACATTTGGCCTGAAAAAAAACTCACAATTTACATCACATTTTCTTAAAAAGTCTCTGGGAATCTTACATCATATTTATATTCAAATAGGTTAAATATCTATGAATCAAAGTTGAGCATTATCTTTACCTTGCCCTCAAACTCTGCCAGAGTTCAGAGTTCCAGAAAAGAAGAAGGATTAAAAGGCCTAATTTAGTCAACTGTTGAGATAGCTTAAGTTTATGTCTCAATTGTTATGCAATGGAAATGATTAAAGGTCCCTTGCTAATGCCTTTTCCTCGATCTCAGAAAGGGAAGTTTCTCAACACTTTCCTCAATCTCATTTCATTTCATTCTGGTTTTGCTCTCCTTTTTGTTTAAGTCTCACCTTGAAATGTATGTGTGGAGGGGAGTGATGTCTATGGATGGTAAACTCTCTTAGTCTTGGTCTGAAAATGTCTATATATTTGTACATAGTTTAGCTACGTATAAAATTCTCGATTAACAACTATTTTTCTTCTGCACCTGTAAAATATTACTTTGCTTCTGCACTGTTTTATTGCTAAATACAAGTCTGCTGCAATCTAATTTGTTACTCCTTTCATGGGTAAAAATGCCTCTTCTCTCTAGTAGTGTTGAAGATGTTTTCTTTATCTTTAGCACTCTAGAGTTTTACCATGAAGTGACTGAGAGTGGATTTATTGTTTATCCTCATTGTATTTTCCCCTGAGAATGTGTTTCCTGAATTTTATAAGTTCTAAGTCATTTTTTTCATAAATATTATAGACTCATGACACATGTATAATGTATCACCAACATGTACACAGATGCTCTGATATGATAGTTGGTATAGTCAACTTTTGAACAAAACACTCAGAATGTCCAATTTGTATTAAGGTTTCACCATACCCTCAGTTTAAAAAGGGGTTAGGTAAATTGTAAGATTTCACAGTCAATAAAACAAATATCTAAAGAAAAGATTACTCAACTGAGTTACTAGTTTGTACTTGAAATCCAAACAAAGTTAAATTGAACAGTAATTGGGCCAACTAGTGTTTTATCATTATTATATTTTTTGAATAGAATGCTCAATTTTCATGTTAAGATTTGAATTTTTGAAATTGTAGCCTAAAAGTTTTCTAACATTTTGTTCCACAACCAATGTCATCAAAAAGTGAAAGAACTTTAGTCTTGAAAGATATTTCCCAGAGCCTAATTACTCCTTGACTGGACAAAGAATACTTATCATTTGGAGTTAAGAAAAAAAAAATCATTGTACCTGTGGGCCTGTATGTCCCCTTCGGCCATGAGCTGCCTAAAGTAGGAAGAAAGATAAGTACCATTACGTCTGAAAAAAATGCTTTTTATATTTAATTTAAATTAGTAATGAACACTCTAAGGCACTGGCTTTTAAAAAAATTCTCACATATTGCTTAAAACATTTAATTATCCACTGCACCATGACAGTAAAATGTCAATTTTACTCAATTTCTTTCTTAAAATTTTATTTGAGAGAGAGAGTGAGCACGCACATGGGAGCAGCAAGGGAGGGAGCAAGGAGGAGGGAGGGAGCAAGAGGGACGGAGGGAGGGGGAGCACAAGAGCCAATATTAAGCAGGCTCCATGCTCAGTGTGGAGCCTGACACAGGGCTCGATCCCATGACTGGAATCATGACCTGAGCCAAAATCAAAAGTCAGACACTCAACTGAGCCACCCAGGCAACCCGCCAACTTTGAATTTTTATCCTAGGGCAATAGGTAACTAAAATCATAGACAACTGAAATCTGTACATACTTAGAACAGATTGTGGTCAATAATTTGTGCCCCACTAAACTATTACTAGATCTGGTCACAAGCTCCAAAATCGACATATTCATATTTAATTTCTTTTCACTTTTCCAAAGTACTAACAAATAAGCCAAAAATCAGGAGTGGAATGGCCAAAGGGCAGGAGGCCAGAGAAAAGCTGGGAGAACTGACTCCATGAACTTTATTATAGATTAATTTCAGAATTTAAAGATAGCCAGACTATTTTTATGCCCTTTCCCCCCCAAAACCAAACAATATGCTTATGTGTTAAAAATTAAATCATCCCAAGCATTCCAAAATTCTTAATTCAGTATGCTAATGAAATTAAAATAATAGTACTACATAATCAAGTGAATTTTTCCTAATACTCTCATATAAAAGGTTAGGGTCTGGGTATATTTCAGACTGAAATATTATAGATCTGGAAATCACACAGACATTTTATTGTCTAATTTATGATCTCTCAGTAAAGTTATAGAAAGATTGACATCAAGATTTGCAAACTGCAGTAAATATCAGACAACATTTTCTTGATGGAAATTTGGGAGATTCAGATCAAAATTCGATGTGAGGCCAGGACTGCACTTTAAAATACTTCCAATCATATTTCAGTTAACTTCTATTGTTATCAAAGAAACAGACTGTGTATATCTGGAAAATGGAGACTTATTTCTTTAAAACACTGATGTTTCATGTTGAGAGTCTAAATCCTTTCCATCAGAGGGAGGAAAAGAATTCTCTCCACTCCTTTAGTACAAGAGTTCATCTGATCTGGTTTAATTCACTTCAGTCTCATTCAGAAAAATATCTACCAATGATCTACCCATAAAGCATACTGAATGGGAACCATAGGAGCATAAAGATTTCACACACACACACCTCAGGGGACACTCATACTTCGGATTTGGGGAGTGAAGAGATAAATATTGCAATATTTACAAGGTATAGTATGGTAAATGCCATAAAAAGAGGGGAAGATGGAAATATGGGTTTTAAAAAAAGCAGTTATATCCAGTTTGTAAAATTAGGAAAATATTTCTAGATTTTTTTAAGTTTATTTGTTTAAGTAATCTCTATACCAATGTGAGTCTTGAACTCACGATCCCAATATCAAAAAGTCACCTGCTCTACTGACTAAGCCAGCCAGGTACCCTGGAAGATAGTTTTGATAGGGGTTTCACAGAATGTATAGGAGTTTCACAGGTAGAAGAAAATGAAAGAAGTCTTTCTAATAAAGGGTAGGTACTAAGTAATAAAGTAGAGGCAGGAAAATAGGAAATGTATTTGATGCTGACATTTCTAGGACAAAGGTGTGAGCAAAGAGGGGAGTAGTAGGATTACTAAACTGAAGGGTTCCTACTCCATTACCAGAAACCACTGGGGCTTTAAAAACAGGAAATGTACAAGTCTAGATTTGGGCTTTAAGTGGATAGATCTGGGTATGGTAGGCACAACTGAACCAACATTCAGTCAAAATAAAGAGCATCCTTTATGTGATTTAAGGCAAATGAAACAGGATGTTACGTCCAAACATTTTTCTCTGGTCCATGGTCACAGTGTCTGAAACAACATCAATGAACATTTGGTGTGTCTTTAAGGTTTGACTTTGAAAGAGCTTGATTAAAATGAATCATCTCAACACTGAACGCCTGCTCCTCAGAGGCTCTGGGGTGAGTAGTGGCAAGCAAAAACAACTTTCAGTCCTAAGCAGGAGTTTCTAAGCCTAACAGAGGAGAAAGATTTTAATCTGCCTTCATCCACATAATGGACACATCTCTAGAAGTAATCATCTAGCATTTTCATTAATGGCTATTTGGGATTTAAACTTTAAATGGAAGTCATGGGTTTGAGATGCCTTGGGTAGGTGTGAGAGACTGAAAGAAAATAAGTTAATAGGGGAGAGAGCTTCACAATTTTGCTTTAAAATTTTTAATGTTTTTTAGGGAAGATTAAATCCCAAACGTCTTAATGGTTGGCCCATGGGCTAGCAGTTATCCGGTAACACATCGAGACAGCCTAACTTACCTGTGAAAGGAAACATGAATGAGCACAGCAAGAAAGAAAATACTCCCAAAGATGTCCTGGGAGTGTGTTTAATCTTGTTGGCCCCCCATAGCCTGGCTTTCTGATACTTTACCAGAGTCCACTTTCCCAGATAGGTGTGGACTGATGTGAGTGAGACACGATCCCCAGGGAAAAAAGCAGGACGTTTTTAATGGTGAAACATCACATTAATACTGAATATTAATGGCAAACACAATGATGAGTGATTGCCTGGGTGTGCTTCAAGCTGTCCCTACAGTAGTGCCAAGAGAGATAAAAGGGGCAAAGTGTAACTAACAGCCCTCTAGAAGGAATAGGACTGAAGGCCATGTTTTAGTTTGAGGCTACAGTTGCTTCTTATTATCCATGGCACAAGAATGTTCTAATTCTCAGTAAAGTTTGACTCATAAAGAGCCAATCTCCAATTCCTGCCTTTCTGCCTGCAGCACTGCGGCTTTCTGGCCCTGCTCCTACTCCTCACCCCAACCCAGTCCAATCCATTACAGGCTGCTGGCAGAGCACTAGTTACAGTTTATAATCCCTGCAGGTCTGTCCCCTTCTGTAACAGTGATTTCAGACTGCAACACGGGGATTTAGCAACACCCCCTTCTCTGGGAACATTTGGCAATGTCTGGAGATGGTCTTCATTGTCACAAGTTGGGGGGTGCTATGGACACCTAGATAGAGGCCAGGGATAACACTAAACATCCTACAATGCACAAAATAGCTTCCCACAACAAACAATCATCTGGTCCAATGTCAGCAGTGGATTGAGACACCATCTATAGCATCTATAACGTCATTCTAGGTTCCTTGAGGGCAAGGATTATGTCTTCCTTGGTTTTGTAGCTCTAATAGTGGAGTTTCTGGTATGTTGTAGGTGTCCAGTAAAGGTTTGTCACATGAATCAAGGCCAGATTTGGTCAATTGCTGTTATTTCCCTGCATGCCATCCTCTACCACTGACCATCCTCCTGTCACTTCTCAGTTCAGAATCCTCTTGCACAGAGAAGTCCTCAATGCTTGTTATCTACCTACATTTTAGAGTTCTTAAGTTAGTGGTATAGATTTTTCTTCCTTCTTAAAGGACATTGATTTTACTGTTATAAGAATGATACATGCTGATTTTTAAATATTCAAATGCAGAAAAAAACAATAAAATCCCAAATCTTCCATCTAGATATGGCTATTACTAACATTTGATAATCATGATTCCTTACATCTTTAAAAAATTTTTTAATGTTTATTCATTTTTGCAAGACAGAGAGAGACAGGCTGCGAATGGGGGAGGAATAGAGAGAGGGGGACACAGAATCTGAAGCAGGCTCCAGACTCTGGGCTGTCAGCACAGAACCCGACACAAGGCTCAAACCCATGAACCCTGAGATCATGACGTGAGCCAAAGTCGAACACTTAACTGATTGAGTCAGGTGCCCCTCCTCACATCTTTTTATGCATTTATAGATAGAGTTCTAAATAGTAGTACTTTTGATTAAAAAATGGATCATAGTTTTTATGCTGTTCTAAAATTAAAATATTACATTTATTTGAATTTAATAGAAGAACAAAATAAATGGGTGCTATACTGCCTGAAATTTTGAAGGCTTATCATGTTAATTATTTATATGTTTAAAGGCCAACTTGGGTGGGCATAAAAATCTTGGACTACTGGATGGATTTCAGAACTCTGCAGTTCTGAGCCTGGGTGGCTCAGTCAGTTAAGCGTCCAACTTCAGCTCAGGTCACGATCTCACAGTTCATGGGTTCGAGCCCCATGTTGGGCTCTGTGCTGACAGCTCAGAGCCTGGAGCCTGCTTCAGACTCTCTGTCCCATTCTCTCTCTGCCCCTCCCCCACTCACATTCTGTCTCTCAAAAATGAGTGTTAAAACAACAACAACAACTTTGTAGTTTTTCTACCACTCTCCCTTTTGGCCCCAAATGTTGTGAAGAAGGCTGAAGACAGACTGAGTTTTCTCTTTTTCCTACTTAGAAATTCTCTTAATTCTTTCTTTACATAAGAAGTTTGGCAATTTCACTAGGATGTAGCTCAGCGTTAATGTTTTTGTATCCATTTTTTTTTTCTGAGTCAGAGCATGCCTTTTCTACCTGCATATTTGAGCTTTTTTACAAGAATTCTTTTTTATTATACTTCTGAGTATTTTTTATATTCATCTGCTTACCTTAGTCATACAAATTGTATTACTCTCCACTGTTGGCTCTCCACCCTCCACCTCTGTCACAGCTTCTGTGGCTTCTTAATTACCATATGCTCAACTTCATTCAGTCTTATTTATTCTAATTTGTTTGTTGCTTATAACCCATCTTATACTTTCATTGTTCCCCCAACACTACCAGCTTGCTTTCTTTACTTTCTATCATCTTGTCAGTTCTTTAGGCTCTATTTGTCTTAGTTTTTTTCGAGACTTTAGAGAACTATTTGCCAGAGTTGTTCTACCTTTCCCTTGAATTGTTTTTTTTTTTTTTAACATTTATTTATTTTTGAGAGAGAGAGAGAGAGAGAGAGAGAGAGAGAGAGAGAGAGAGAGAGAGAGACACACACACCATGAGCAGGGAAGGGGCAGAGAAAGAGGTACATACAGAATTGGAAGCAGGCTCCAGGCTCTGAGCTGTCAGCACAGAGCCCAATGCGGGGCTCAAACACACGAACTGTGAGATCATGACCTGAACCGAAGTCGGATGCTTAACCTACTGAGCCACCCAGGTGCCCCAAATAGTTCCTCTTCTAATGAGGGTTTATTTGTCCTTTGCTCATGTAATTTTCCTCTTCTTTCTATGCACAGGTCTTAGTTAGTAGTCATTTCATAATGAAGATTATTAATATTTCTGATTATTAATCACTTTTGAAAAGGGCCACCTACTTACTGAATAACTGTCTGTCATATAGCTGAACCCAGGTCAGTAGCTTTGATATAGCTATGTTGTATCAAACCCTTTCTTATCATGAAGTATTTCCTCTACCTCATGGCTACCCTTCTCTTCAAATGTGGACATTGAAGAGATTCATGGAACTCCCATAAAACGCCTCAAATCATAGTTTCTCTGTATTGTTATAGTCACTATTTCTTCGGTCTTTGTAGCCTCCATGGCCGAGACTACTGGGGGTAGATATTAAAAATGAAATATGCTTCAATTTCCCGTGATTTCTGCCTCCTCTACTACACTGTTTCTATGAATATTCTCTGATCTTCTCAAAACCCAGAAGCTACTTTTCGAGAAGCCTGATCCCTGCTTAAGGTCTGAAGTGTATGATCAGCTTTCCAAAGCCTCCCCTCATTAGGATCTAGACTTAAAAAGAATTGGCCAATATTTGCCATCAAGTGTTCTTGAAGTTGTAATCATTCTTTGTTAATCTCTTAAGTTGTGTTGTTTTTGGTAAGTTGCACAAAAAGGGAGAGCATAAAAAAACACCTTGACTTTGCCATCTTTCATTGGAAGTCCCAGTTTTACTCCTAAATGACACTGCTGAATCTATAACCCAAGACGGGGCCATATTTCTCGGGAGCTATGCAGTTTAAATAATATATGGTGATTCTGTCAGCCTCAAGAGAGACTATAGCCTCTATAAAACAATAAAAGTACATCTCCCATGCCAGGGAATCTTGGATGATATTCTTTAAGTTCAAAATAGTTTCCCAGGGTGTGTAAGCTGGCTTATGAAGAAATGAAATAGCAAGAAATGAATAGCAAATGCATTTCTTTATCCGTAGGTGCATGAACACAGCAAAAGCAAAAATGCTTTCCCGGAAACCAAATTCTGCACATTTTAAATATAACTTCTGTTTTCATTTCCATTTTCTCTGCCTGGTAAAGAAGAGTGTGTTTCAGGCTACAAAAATATTTTCTTGATGAAGTATAATAGCTGGTTCCATGAACTTCTGCTCAAAAAATACAATGCATAATAAATGCAATATATCAAACTGGTTTTTATTTGTGTTGGATAAATTGCACAAATAATTGAAAAGGGAGGTGGAGGGAGTTGGAGAAAGCTCGATAGGTAAGAATGGAAAGAAAATGCTGAAAAATGATAAAAGACACGTCCAATTTAGAACCCAGTGCAGGCATTTAAGTGTGTTTTATCGAAGTTATCTCTCCTTATTGGATAAAAATTTTCATTTGTAATTTCTGTGCTCTGCCAAGAAGTCAGCCACAGAATCTTTTTTAAAAAGTACTCACTGAAAAAATACAAGACAAAATAAATAAAAAAGACCCCAAACTGTTGCATAAGCAATTTCATTCTTAGTATTTACACAGTATGGAAGTTCCTCAAAAAATTAAACATAGAGCTAGCTACTTATTATCCAGCAATTCCACTTCTGGGTATATATCCAAAGGAAATGAAACCACTAAAAAGGATATCTGCATCCCTGTGTTCACTGCAGCATTACTTACAATAGCCAAGGCATGGAAGCAACCTAAGTGTCCACTGATGGATAGAGAAAATGTGGTATATATACAAAATGGAATATTTTATTCAATAAAAAAAGGATATCTTGCCATTTGTGACAATATGGATGGACCCTGAAGGCATTATACCAACTGAAATAAGTTAGAGAAAGACCAACACTATATGGTCCTGCTAATATGTGGAATCTTAAAAAAGCAAACAAAACAAAACAAAGCAAAAAACCCTCCAAAAACTTAACTCTTAGACAAGAGGACAGATTGGTAGTTGCCAGAAGTAAGGGGTGGTGGTTGGATAAAATGGGTAACGTGGGTCAAAAGTACAAACTTCTAGTTATAAAATAAATAAGTCATAAGGATATAATGTTTAGCATGGGAACTGTAGTTAATAATACTGTATAATGTATTTGAAAGCTGCTAAGAGAGTAGATCTCAAAGGTTTTCAGTACAGGGGCACCTGGGTGGCTCAGTCAGTTAAGCATCTGACTTCAGCTCAGGTCATCATCTCACAGTCCATGGATTCAAGCCCCGTGTCCAGGTCTGTGCTGACAGCTCAGAGCCTGGAGCCTGCTTCCTATTCTGTGTCTCCCTCTCTCTGCCCCTTCCCCACTCATGCTCTGTCTCTATCAAAAATAAATAAACATTTAAAAAAAAGTTTTCAGTACAAGGGAAAATTGGTAACAACATGTGGTGATAAATGTTAACCAGATTTAAGGTGGTGATTACTTCACAACCACATATACATATCAAATTATGTTATACAGCTGAAGCTACTATGTTATATATTGGCTATATCTCAATTAACTGTGTGTGTGTGTGTACACACACACACGTTTCAAAATTGAACTCAAAAACTGGTTTAGTATACTGTATTTATTATGCATTGTATTTTCTGAGTTCATAGAGCTATTTCACTCCAAGGAAATATTTTTGTGTCTTGGAACATACAGCTTTACAAGGCACAGAATATGGAAGTAAAGACATAGGACTTATGCCAGGACTCACTCTCCTAAGTAGTCATAAAGTTCAGCAGAGGAATAGAATTTTGGACTTAAAATGACATCACTGGCAACCTCAGCTAGCTGAGTGAGGACGCCAAACTTTCACCATCCTTCCCCTAGCTGGCTGCTTTTTTGTTCTCTTTGCCTCAGCCTTTTCTCCTGATTGGTAATTTTCCCCTGCAGCCAGCACCTTCCTGCCTCAGCTTCAGGGGCTTTCCACAAGCTCTCTGCCAGCTCTCTTCTCAGAGGTTTCCCATTTCCTCACAGTAGTGACCCCCAGAAGAACCATCCCTCCCACTCCCCACAATCAGCCATTTTTATCACAATATAGGCTACCAGAGCAGTGGGTCTCCTTGTCTAGAAGGGCTCTTACTGTCTTTCTTCTGGAGCCTGGTGTTCCAGGGGGGCCTGGCCAGCCTCTTCTACCCTGTCAAACGAATAGACAGATGGGTTACAATAATTAACAGCCCTGACACACTTCCTCTTCAACATCAGCTTGTCTCCAGGGAGGGGGGATGGGTCCACACCAACTAGAGAGTTACCTCCCTTTGGAGTGTGACATGTTACTCCACTGGTCATAAACCATATGTCTATGTGGGTCATGATGTACTGTAGGACAAAATGCTAATGCATGGCTTCATCTGTTCATCACCACTGTCTAACTTGAATTTGGGGTATAAGTTATAGAGTATTTAAATCAAACTATGCCCACTGGGTTGCCACAGAATGGCTAATGAAGCATGCCACGTGTCACACTGGTTTGGATTTCTCCCTTTGGACTTCGTGTTCTGTTTGGTTAACCTGTGTAGATTAACACCCTTAGGGGAATAAAATCTCACAATACTCCTAAGTCTTCCCAAAAGAGAGAATGAAGGAAAAATTATGAGTCTATAACGAGATGTGTGAGACTTATATTTACCACTTAGTAAAAATGGCAGATAGCTTTTACTGGTTTATGATATGGCAGGCTACATCATAAGTAGGCTGTTTATCCTATTTTGTAGATGAGAAAATTGAGGTTTACAGAAAGCAGTCCAAGGCCAAGAACTGGTAAGGCACAGAGTATTGAAAACAGGACCTGGGCCTGTCCCCAAAGTAAAGTTCTTTCCCCCCACCAGACCTCTCCTCCCAAGTGAAGTCACCAAGGGAAATTCCTCATCAAGAAGATCCAGAGAAACACACTTCCCAGATAATTATTTTTAAAAAGTCTGAAAAACAAGGTAAGATGATCAAATTGTGATCTGAAGTTTCATGAGACGAACCCCAAGAGACTTGCCTTTAGAGTATGGGCTGTATAGATCTACTAGATCTTTTTCTTTTTATCAGGTACTATGAATAATAGGATGTCTTCTTAGGGTATGTGTGTGACTTCTGAATCCTGGGAAGGCCAATGACTCATTGGCTAGTTATTTCTACCGGCTAGCCCTACATTTTAAGTTAGAGCTTAGACATTTGCATTGATAAATGAAGACCCCAAGGGCAGAGCTTGGTGAAGCAAATCACCCCAAATTCAGAAGAATAAGAGTGTGTTTCTTGAGTCCTCGAGCAGCAGATAAGGAGGAGGAAAAGCTATTTCTGCTCCTAAAATATTTTTTTCTGTATCAAGTATGTCACATCATTACAAGTTTGCTCTCAAATGCCCACGCCATTACTTGTCTTCCACGTTCTCCTTTCAAGCCCGTGGGTCCTTCTATGGTATTGTCAAATCCAGGAACTCCCTAAAAAACAGAAAACAGAAAAAATTTGAACATTTCTACTTAAAAATGTAAGTGTGTGTAACATATTCCCCACTGCCCCCCCCCAAAAATTGACAAGAGAAGTCCAATCCATTTGAAAGCATAAATAGGAAAACACCACAAATGGCTTACACATGATTTCCTTTCCTCCCGTGCTCTGCATTGTTAGAAGAGAGTGGGGACCTAAGGTGAGTGTGTGTGGGGGAAAGCGAGAGCTCACCATAGAAGGCATAGCCAAGGGAAGCAAGGGTGACATGACTTGTGTTTATGACAATTCTCATCCTGGGTCTAGAAGTACCCTTTCTTGCTCCTGCCCCCTTTTCTCTTTTGTTCTTCTTTCCTGGGGTTTATGTAAGTCTATACTTGAGGGTTGGTAGATGTTTACTCTCCCTATTTTTTGGAGAAGGCAGACATTTGTAATGGGTTCTACCACAAGAACATATGTACATTGAGGACTGTACCTGCCACCCATTCCCTCTTTCTCCTCTTGGATGCCTGGTAAGCCCGTATGATCACTCCTACTTTTCTGGTTTTCAGAAAATTCTGGAATCTTGAGTTTTTCCCAATATTCATACAAACATTGCAGCAGGAGCTCACTGAAAGCAGTCAGATGTTGTGGGATATTTTCCTTAGCAGCCAAACGGAAGACTTTCTATCTTGGGCAGTTAGGACCACCAAAAGAGCCATACCACCATGATGCTGGGACAATCAATTGAGTCTGTCGATTCAGTGAGTAAATTAGGAGGTGACAAGAATTATCCAGTCCTGCTGAGTGCCTGCTGCTGGCTATTTGGCTGATGGTAGACCAGATTACCTTCATCAATCATTAAGTAATTTGAGATCACCAGCAGGGAGGTGTCATTGCTCCAGATACTCAGAAAGATTTTTAAACAAATAGTTTATACACTTACAGAGTTTATAGGCTAGAAAAGTGAAAAAGATGGGCTGAGAATTTACTTTTTATAACTAAGAATACCAGAACTTATGTGGAAAATTCCTTCTCTTTACTGCATACCAAAGTCAAAGATTATAGTCTACATTTTCTGCTTTATTTTTAAGTCTAAATATTTGCCTGTTAAGTTCTCCAAGCAGAGTATAACTAACTTACAATATTAGAGAATTGTATTTTGGTGGATATAGGGTAAGGAAGATAATAAAGTCCAAAATTTTATTTCACTGCATGTAAAACAACTTCTTGTGATCCAACTCCAAACTAATTAATTGAAGAGATGACATTTCAGAAGTCATACACTAGTATATTCTACATAATAGAACATCCTAGTTTGCATGTGGATCCATTATTTGGTCAGTCTGAATATGATCTGTCCAGTATTTCAATTTCTTCTACGCATCTGGACAAAAGAGCATCATCCAACACAAATTTATGATAAAACATGGAACTCTAATGATATGTTTTAGAATGACAAACCTCACTAAACTGCAGCTCAAATGATGTAGTTCAGTTTTCTCCCCAACATCACATGAGATTACAAGAGATTTTTAAAAATGGGAAATTCTTAACAGGTAAACTAGCTTTCATTTGATCAGAAGTTCTGACTGGATAAGCACAGATTTTAAGGAATTTGTGCCATTTGTATGCATTCTATGAATAATCTGATCATATGTGGATTCAATCTTGCTCTCCCAAATTTTCCTGAAATAGTAATCCCCAAAAACCACATGTTAAAAGGCTCAGAGAGTTGTCTTGGATTTGAAATTCCCAAATGTCTAGGAAGAATTACCATGCATTAAAAAACTATCTACATGGCAATGAGAAAGAATGAAATCTGGCCATTTGCAGCAAGGAGGATGGACCTCGAGGGTGTCATGCTAAGTGAAATAAGTCAGGTGGAGAAGGACAGATACCTATGTTTTCACTCATAGATCTAACAGGAGAAACCTAACAGAGGACCATGGGGAGGGGAAGGGGAAAAAAGTCAGAGAGAGGGAGGGAGGCAAATCTTGAATACTGAAAACAAACTGAGGGATGAAGGGGGAGGGGGAAAGAAGGGGGGTGATAGTCATGGAGGAGGGTACTTGTGGGGAAGAACACTGGGTGTTATATGGAAACCAACTTGACAATCAACTATATGAAAAAAAAAAAGTATCTACAATTAGTATAGTGGCAAACAGCATATCACAGAAGTTCTAGAGAGTTGAATTTTCAGCCATCTCTAAGTCATTAAAAATTAAAAAAAAACCCTTTTACATTATTCAGATTCTTTTGAAAGTCTTAGTAAACAGACAATTTAGCCATTAGAGTGGATTCAGATCAAAGTCAATGGCAATTTTATATCAATATTCCAGGTAAATTTTTGGCCATCATATACAGATGACTTAAAGGTCTTTGCATTTGAACTAGTATTTTTTATTTTTATTTATGGATATTTTTTGTTTTTAATTATATACTTTGAAGTTGTTTAAAAACTCTCAGGTTATCAGACTATTATCAGAAGACATCACTTAATAAACAATGTTGTCTTCATGTGTAAATTCCTCCATTTTTTAAATAGTTATCTTCAATGTATAGCATTTGTATTTCTCAATATATTGCATTAAATTCTTTCTCCGACGAGTCCATGGTGTTTAATAACTCCTCCCCCAGTACACAAAGTCTTGTAAGATTCCCAATTGCCCCACATCCTTACCAGCACTTGTCGTCAGTTTTTTTTTTAACAAGTTTAGCCCTTCTGATGCGTGTGTAGTATGCATGCTATGGTACAGTGCTGGTGGGAGTGTAAATTAGGATGAAGGTTTTTGAAAACTGGCTTAAAAGGCTGAAACTTATTGTAGCCACATAAGTTGTCATTAGACATTCTGCTCCTGAAGTCCAGACTCAATAGAAATAAGTATAAAAGCCTATCAAAAGCCATGGACAAAAACATTCATAATATTGCTATTTATAATAGCAAAAACTGGGAATAACCAAATTATCTATCAACAGTAGAATGGATACATAAATTATGGTATATTCACACACTGGGTTACTATTCAGCAATGACACTGAATGAACTATTGTTACCGACAACAAGATGGATAAATCTCACAAGCATAATCTTGAGCAAAAGAATACAGAAACACAGGAGTGTATCCTGTATGATTCCATTTACTTGAAGTTCAGGGATAGGTACAACTATATTTTAGGACAATAATTATCTTTGGGAGGGGCTGATAGTGACTGAAGTAGACATGGGGGGTGGCTTCTGGGTTGGACTATTGTTGGCCAATGTTCTATTTCTTCAGCTGGGTGCTTAGTGCACAGATGCATGTATATTCATCAAGCTGTGCACTTATAATTTGTATACTTTTCTGATGTTAAAGCTCAAAACTAAGTTCTAGATATCCAAGGCCCCACATAGTGATAATAGATACCAATACTATATCATATGCTTCAAAGTTGCTGAGATGAGATCTTAAAAGTTCTCATTACAAAAGAAGAAATGATAATTATTTGACATGATACTCTATGGTGGTAATCATATTGCAATATATAAATATATCAAGTCATTACCTTATGATATCTTAAACTTACACAATGTTCTATATTAATTATATCTCAATAAAAAGGTTTAATAAACATTTAAAGACAAACCTAAATCCTATTTCATTAAGGCTTTGGAGACTTATTTATGTGTGGGTGGGGTGATGAAAATCCTACAGAACTGACGTTTCCCTGGACTTGGCATATCCCCTACATTGGTGTGGGTCATGGCTATTCAGACAGGTTGTATCCAGAAGGGTAGATACCTTGGGATCATAAGTTTTCCCACATACAGTCTTAGCTGGCTTGGATTCAAGAAAATTAAGCTCATATTCTCGATTCAGAGAGACTCTTGAAGAACGAAGAAGAGAGATGACTTTGTTTCTTCCATCCTGACCATAATCTGAGATACTCAGAAGAAAAGAATGGAGGGGACTGGAGTTCCCTGTTGGCCCTGAAGCACAAAAACAGTTCTGAATATGTATTTTCAAAAAAATACATGCACAAATGATGGACAGGGGCTTCTCACGGTCCACGTTCATTCCACATACAGCACATGGGAACTGCTTTCAAAGTTCTACAATAGTTGTATTTGCAGTGATTTAAACTCAAGATTGTTTTTGTAGGATCTTCAAGTGGGTCGCTCTCCTTATCAGAAGCTGATGGAAACTAAGCCCTGTTTAGTTCACAGCCTACACAGCCCCCGCACTTACAGGGTCTCCTCGCTGGCCCTTTGCGCCTCGGTCACCAGAAACCCCTCGCTTTCCTGGGCTTCCCTAAAGATAATACAAATCAGAAGAAGGATAAGATAAGATAAGACTTTTTAATAATATTAGTAAAAACAAAGTTATTTAAATCAGGGAGAGGAGAAGCTCTAAGTATTTTTCTACTAAAGTTATTTCTGAACTGGATGGAAAGACAACCCCAAAATAGTTTTGGGCATCATATCAATAATTTAAGAGTGACCTCAAAGGGGACCCGGGTGGCTCAGCTGGTTAACCATCCAACTTCAGCCTAAGTCATGATCTCATAGTTTGTGAGTTCAAGCCCTGCATTGGGCTTTGTGCCAATAGCTCAGAGCCTGGAGCCTGCTTTGGATCTCTCTCTCCCTCTCTCTGCCCCTTCCCAGCTCATACTATGTGTCTCTCTGTCTCTCTCTCTCTTTCAAAAATACATAAATGTTTTTAAAAAGGTAAAATAAAACCCCTTGTTTTAAAAAAAAATAAAAAAAAAGAGTGACCTCAATTATTTACCACAGTGATGAAGTCTGTGTTCCACATTTGTTGTCTTATTTAGTTTTTACAGCTACTTCATGAATTAGGTATTGTTTATATATTTCTTTTAATGAAACAGCTGAGATTTAGAGAGATTATGAATTTTCCCCAAAGTGGTTATATTAGCTACAAACTGGGTTTTGGACTCAGCTGTTCATACTCTAATGCCAGTTAAAGTTGATGATGGAAGTATGGCAGCTGTCGGTGTCTGATCTAGATGGAAAACGAGTGGCACACACTTTCAATGTGCTACTCCGCACCACAGATTCTTGTCAACTCCCTGTTACCCTGTTACCATTCTTAGTGTGGTAGCTTTTTTTTTAAATTAATGTTCCCAATTCATCACTCCTGTCTATATCTATGCGCCTTCGCCATGTAACTCTCTAATGCTTTCCAACTATGGTGGGACAAGAGTCCCTACCCCTGAGATTGGTGGTGACTTAATCTGAGTTCCAAGTCTAGGCCTCAAGAAAACTTGTGTGTTTCTCCTTTCCTCCTTGTGCGCCTGCCATGGCCACAGGAAGGTTACAGCCAACATAGCAGGCAGTGCTCTCTGGTCCCAGGAAGAGGATCAGAAACATGAGGAACAAAGCCAGCCCACAACACATGAACCAAGGGCAGCCATGCTCAGCCTAGACCAGTGATCTAGGCTGTGAACCTAGACACAAAGGAAAAATGTATTGTTGCATGCAACTGAGGTTTTGTGATTGTCACAAAGCAATTTTGTGGCACTAACTGATATACTTAGGGTAGCTGTTCTACTCTATCAATCACACCTTTAATTGCCAGGACAGTTTTCAGGTGGTCTCTTTATTGAACCCTACCTGGGATCCTTCATCACCCTTTTCTCCTTTTTCTCCAGGAAGACCACTTTCGCCCTAAAAACAGAGGGATAAACACAGGGATTTTTGTTTCCTTAATGAGAAATAGCTCAGAAGGGTCTTTATGGGACAAAGAGAAGGCTCTACCTGTTCTCCATTTAATCCACCAATTCCACTTTCTCCAACTTCTCCCTGAAAAGTAGAATGTGATCAGAATAGAGTATATTGCATTTATGTGGAAACAAGTCAGACACCAAACAGAAGTCTAGTTTTGTCTTTCATATACAGCCTGGTCCTGAGCAATAACAAAGATTACTGAATGATAGAAACTGTGAACAGGGGCACCTCGGTGGCTCAGTCAGTTGAGTATTCAACTCTTGATAATAGCTCAGGTCATAATCTCACATTTGGGGACTGGAGCCCCAGGGTGGGCTCCATGCTAAGCAGGGAGTCTACATGGAATTCTCTCTCTCCAATTCTCTCTGTCCCTCTTCCACTTACATATGAGTGTGCTCACTTGTGCTCTCTCTCTCAAAATAAATAAATGAACTTAAAAATTAAAAAAAAAGAAACTGAACAAATAATACACATTGACTGCAATAACAGATGGGAATAGACACAATCAAATGACTGGCAATCAGAAAGGAAGATCAAAAGAAATTTCATTTGTATAATCTACTGGTCAGTAGTCTCAAAAATAAATGTATTTCTAGATACCTGATAGGCAGATAAATGGATATGTTTGGTACTATACCTCCTGTCCATTTAGTCCCCTGTTTCCCTGAAAATAGAAAGGACAGTAGTGATTAGTGTAGGAGAACAGAATTAATGTTGGGAAGACTTCACAATGTCTTATGCAACCCTTACCTTCGGACCTTTGGCACCATAGCATCCCTTAGTACCTTGCTCCCCCACTGGTCCACTGGCTCCTCTTTCTCCCTGAGAAAGAGCATATATCTAGATAAGTTTTTTCTTTTGTAATCTGGATTCTATCTTAGAGATTTTATAAGTTTTGTGTTGGAAATAAATGTAACTGCTCATGGTTTACAGTCCAGAATTCATGCTCATTAAAGCTGAGAATGTAAGAAAATCAGAACTACTCTGATGACAGCCCTTTGCTTTGGGTCCCACCTGCATACTGCTCTGGGTGGAGTTTATCTAAATAAGACAGACATACAAACAACTGGCAGCTAAAATGTATTCTCAAAATTTCAGGAGATAGTCCAGGGACAGATCATGAAAAATCGGTGAGGCACCAGAAAAAGATGCATTGGGTATGATCTAGGCAAAATCTAAGCATGATTTCTAGCCAAAATCCATTTCCTCCTTTTTCTTTATTTCTCTAACCAAATAAGATTCCTGCAATGTTTGTCTTGGTAACCCTACTCATCTGTGAGGTCTTGTGATGTGGAAATGAAGTCATCCTCTGCTTTTCTCTCCCCTGGGCACCAAATTCCATACACTTAACATGCCCCCCAAACTAAGATTAGGACTCCTTTGTCTTGCACCTACTACTGCAAGCCTTCTACTTGTAACCCCTACCTTATTAGCATCTACAACATTGCCTGAGTATGCTTTCTAAAGCCACGCCCCACCATTTTTACTCCTGTGCTTAATATTATATTCAATGACTGCTCATCAACTGGAAGACACCACCCAAATCTTCTGCAGGATATTCAAGATTCCCAAAAATCTGGATCTTGCTTGCCACCTAACATCCTCTCATTGTGTCCAGGGTTCCAGCCATGTGCTATTCTACACACATTCGAGTCTCTCAGTTACATGGCCTTGAACACACTGTTGTCTCTCTAGTAACATGTTCTTCCCCACACACTTTGCCTGAAGAAATATCTATTTGTCCTTCAGAGTCTCCCTAAGCATTACCTCTAGCAGCCTTCCTCTCCCAAGGCTCAACTGTTACCAAGGCTGTTAGGTATTTGCTCTGCCATGATTTGTCACAGTGTACCTCATTATACCTTCAGTATAATCCTTGTGTCTAACAACTGGAAACACAATTGTCTTATTTGCCTTTCTACTAGTCTGAAGTTACCTGAGATAGGAATCATATTTTTTCTTTTATTTATTTGTATTCATTTCTAGGGTCTAGCACTGTGCCTGAAGCATGATAGAATGCCTTCATATGTATTCATTAAATGAATAAATGAATGGATACGTTCATTTATGAGTGAGGTCTTTGAAAAATAATGTGACAAATGGTAAGATGCTCAACATATAATTGTTAAATGAATGCATGGATGGAAGGAAGGAAGGAAGAAAGGGATGGTTAGATGGATGGAAGCAAGAAAGAGTAGAGGTCCTTCATAAACAATGTGGGGAGTTGGTTTACCTGTGCAAAATGGATCAGGAAGAGGGAAATGGCAGTGATTTGAGTCCCCTGGTGAAGAGAATAACTTTCGCACTGAGTTCATTGTGCAGCATTGGCGAACAGTCAAAGAGGAGACAGTAGGTTAATAAACCATTATTGACCATCAGAAGCAAAGCCCGATGAGGATTAGGAAAGACCTCAGATTTTGTACATGAATTCTTAGACTCTGACTTTCCTCTTTTCCCTCTGAATTAACACAAACAATTTCCTATTGTAGATATGTTCTCAGGAATAAATAGAGATGAGAAAACCTCAACTTACAGCAACACCTTCCTCTCCCAGGTAGCCCTCACTGCCTTTAAAACCTGGGGATCCCTGGAAATAAGAAAAGGAAGAATGCATTAGCACTCCACAGACAAAAACCAGAGGCAATCAAGCAAAAATATTTAACTTTAGTTTCACTTTATGTAGAGCTGTAGGAGTCTCAAAAAAAATAGTCCTCTCTCCAAAACCTAGGCTGTATTTATGCACATAAAAATAAATGTTGTTTTGGGGTGCCTGGGTGGCTTAATCAGTTAAGTGACTAACTCTTGCTTTTGGCTCAGGTCATGATCTCAGGGCTCATGATACTGAACTGTCAGCACAGAGCATGCTTGGTATTCTCTCTGCTTCTCCCCAGCTTGTGTGCATTCTCTCTCTCTCTCTTCAAAATAAATTAAAAAACGTTTCTAAATGTAGTTTTGAAACAATTATCCAGATGACTCAAATGAGTGTGCATGTGTACATCATAATATTGTTCATAACTCTCTCTGGGGTTATATCCAGGGCTGGAATTTTCTTTCTCAGACGGATGTTCAAGTCCACACAGCTATATTTGCTCCTGACAGACTAGAATTATCCTCTTTTGATTTAAAAAACTCCTTTTTTAGGATTTATGCTACACATAGAAAAATAGACCACACACATTTCATTCTTTCTGAGCCTTGCTTTAAAAAAATCTGTCATTCTCCTTTCATGAAGTTGAAGCACTCAGGAAATAGTCCGAAAACTTTATTCAGAGACACAAACATGTTGGTTTGGGAGTTATAGTGCCATCTATAAATTGCTCACAAATCAAACACACATGTAAAGAACTAAAGAAGTAGTATTGAAATCATTATTAAACACATCCATAGTGTGTTTGTACATGTTTTAACATTTTCTAAATCCCAAAATGTATTTTTTTTAACATAAGAGTACATATATTTTTTTGGTTAGGAAATCCATGAATCTGTTGTTGGTTACTGTTTTATAATTGACATGTTTACGTATACAGCTGTGACACTTTTGGTCTAGTGAAAGCTGACTGAAACATCGCCATATCTCTTGCTAGGTTAGGGTGCTCTGACCTAATTTGTTTTTCAGCAGACTATCCCAAATATTCCCTACTTCATTTATAGGACCTATAGTCATTAAAAATGGAAATTGAAGTGCCGCTGATATTCAGGAGGTTTTCATTACTCAACACAGAGATCAAATCAATTTCTCTGGGTCATTGTCATCACTGCTGAACACTGGATAATCAAGGATCTTAGCAGCAGTTCTCCTGACACTTGTATAGAAAGTTTTTTTAGAAGACTCCAATTTAGAATGCCACGGAAAAGCCAGGACTATCTAATTTGACATAGAATATGAGGACTATCATAAATGGTTACCTCACAGGCCTTATCTAGAAGTTAAAATCATCCTTTATTTATACCTAAACCCATGTCTTTCAGACATATGACATTCAAATAAAGTACACCATAAATCTTAATTAAAATCACCTTTTTGCCCGGTGGTCCAGGATCTCCCATTGTGCCATCCCCTCCAATGCACTTGCAGAATAAACAGCAGCATGTCCTCTCAGCAACATTAACCTTGGCAGAGGGTAGGAAGTACGTTACATTGGAGGCACTGCTTCCCAATCACACACACAAGCTCAGTAGTGTCATTCAGGCTTCTATGACAATTTCAGAAGCCCGTTTGCTATTAAAGAGACCGTGCTCCATAAAGAGAATGAAATCTTCTTTAGCTGCTATCCTTCCTTCAGTGGTCTGAAGGACCACCACATGAAGACTTCAGAATCAGATCAAAGTGGTTTTTGTGCTCTCGAAATGCTATTAGTTTAGCCATGCACACTACTGTCCTATTCCCACTCCATCCCAGCATTGACTGTGGTGGAGTTGATTACCTTATATCATTTTGTCCCCACTATTTTGTTCAATAAAATAAATGCTATTTGCTCCTTTCCCTGTTCTGTGAAATCTTTGCATGCTAGAGGATTTAGACAGTGTCCGATGTCATATGCTTAGAATGGAGTCCAATGGTAAACATTTCCAGAAAAGTCTGTGTGTGACAGGATTTCTAAAACACCATCACACATTCAACATTTCCACAACACTTGCTATGAAGGATGGGGACATGGGAAAAAGATTCCATATAACAGATTGAAAAATGTCAGGGAATTTTATGCTGAACATTTTCATCCTCTGAAAAAATGAGAGATTCCACTTCATTTTAATAATTGACTCATAAGATTAATTTTTAGGAAAATTCAGTTTGCAGTAAACATCATGCTTGGCCTGAGTAGGGTTGAATCAATCTTTGTGTTGAGAAGTTTCCCATATAAATTCTAGTGTGATGAAAAATGAGAATTTTTGTTATAACCATTTAGCAATTATGCTCCTGTATTTATTATTATATAATGTTCCTTTTCACCCATTAGAAAAAAAAAATTCTCCACAGGGGTCTGGGTGGTTCATCTGGTTAAGTGCCAGCTCTTGATTTCGGCTCAAGTCATGATCTCATGGTTGTGGGACCAAGCCCCGTGTCAGGCTCCAGGCTGTCAGTACACAGCATGAGGTGGGGAGGGGGCAGAGGGAAAGAGAGAAAGCATCTTAAGCAGGCTTCACACTTAGTTGCAGAGCCCAAAGTGGGGTCAATCCCATGACCCTGGGATCATGACTTGAGCTGAAATCAAGAGTCAGATGCTCAACCAACTGAGCCACCCAGGTGCCCCTCTATATTCTTGAAGGGAGTATTTTTACATAATTTCTACACTGAACAAACTGTGTTTAAACACCTATTTGTATGCAAATTCTACAGGTGGAAAACAGCAGGCACTAGCATGTTATTGAGAAGTGTCTTGATGTGATTATAGATTTTATAAATCATCAGTGAATCACAAATTATTAGCCTGTCATGAAGGTGCAATAGTGCCATGTGACTTGGCAACCATTCCCTCCGGTTTGAGTTTGTATGCATTTCTGAAAGGAGCATGACTGGAATGCATCTCACATCAGCGTTGGATTCTAAAGAGAGTTCACAAGGCAAACATCTCAGTGAAGACACTGAAGATACACACACAGGACAACATAGGAGGCTCCATCTCCAGATCATTTGTTCTTCCTCTAACCCTGAAGCAGGTTGCTTTTTCTTTGAAGTCCAAGTGCAGTGGATTCTCCTTTACAAGCCATGTTGCAGGGAAAATACACTTCTTAAACACTAGACATACTCACTGTGGTAAGCTGGGACACTTAGGACCCGCAAGGGACGTGAACTCTGGCTGGCTGAGGAAGCAGTGGACTCACCTCTCACCTCAGATTCCCTCTGATGCTTATGTTCAGTGACTGTAATTTGGGCAGGACTGTAAGTGCCATTCAGTTTCTTCTTCTTCCTTTTATTTTTATTTTTTTTGCAATATTAACTAAACTTGCTTTGATAAATCTCTATCATTTTTTTCAAAATGCCCTCTTATTTAGGTTGTTCACTATTTCAGAAAAGCTATTTTCACTCCCAAGTGAAATTCATAAGCATTAATATTCAATCTATTTACAAAACAGAACATTTAAACTTACCAGCCTGTTCTGAGTAACTTACCAGTTGCTTTGACAGTCGGCTCCCAAGGTCCCTCATTCCAATAGTGAGCTGGGTCCTATACTCAAACCCTTTCCCGAATTCAATGTAGAGAAGGTCAGCTAGGTCACTTGTGTCGCTGGCTCCATCCAGAGCAACAGTTATGAGTGCATTCAGGCCTATCCAACACAGTTTACTCCGGGTGAGGTGGGTTTGGTTATTTTAATCTTTTTGCATACATACCTATGCTGTTATTTTAGGAAAACAGTTGCAAGAGGAACACTCATTTTTATTGTCAACTTCACCCAACCACACAATGTAAAACTGACAAGTGACCAGACTATCATCAGAGAACAAAAGGAATTGCATTTCTCAAAACTAATTAAACTGGAGACAGGGGATATTACAGTAGAACTTCCAGTTCCCTCATGAGTTGAAGTGAGATAGAGTGATTTAAAAAGGTTCAGAGAGCATACTAAGATACACATGAATTCATAGATCAACAAAGCAAGTGTTCTAAATTTTTGTCATTCAAAGGGGGTTCCTTTGACAGCAGCACTAACATTGCCTGGGAACTTATCAGAAATACAGAATTTCAGGCCCCATCCCAGACCCATAGAATCAGAATATGTATTTTAATAAAATCACATGATTTGTAGACACATTAAGGTTTGAGAAGCACAGCTATAAGGACCTCATAAGGAATCAATAATCCAGTTGGAATTACAGTAAGTGACTATAAGACAGTAAGAGACCTCTTGTCAGGCAATTAGAAATAAATGACATATAATCATCCAGAGCTGTAGCTCATAAGCTTTGGAATTTTATAGACCAGAATATTTCAAAGAAAACTTCCAGGGACTGACAAAGGGTTGGCTTAATAGCAAAGTATTAATTAATACAAACATGAAATTATAAAGTATTGATTGATATAACCATGAAATGATAATGGTAATAACCCTGGAAATTGTTATGGTGGAGGTAACCATAGTAACTACTGTGCTCTCATTTTTAATAGTTATTATGTACCTGGAAGTTGGCTAAGTGCTTTCTATGCATTATCTTATTTGTAAGATACAAATACAACTGTATGGGCATGTAGGATCATAGCCATATTTTACAGACAAGCAAACTGAAGCTTGGAGAGGTTAAATTACTGGCTCAAGTGGTATTTTTAGGTTTCTATCTGGAAAGCCTGATTCCAAAGCCCACAATCAAAGGATATTTTAATAACAAAAACATACTAATGACATAATCAGAGTAAAGAGCAATCCTAAAATTGAATAAACTTAGCTTTATGAAAATATGACTCCACTGGACTAAGTTTTCTCATTTCATTATAGATTGGTGAAGAATTCTTTAGATAGGACCTGGAAACCAATGAACTAGAAAAAAAAAAAAAGATGTTCATGGACCTGAGTGTCCAGAATGCCTTCTAACTGTATATTTGATTCTGAATCATTTTGAATTAGAAGAGGAGGAGAATGAAGAGAACAAAGTTTCAGGTACATACTGGAAAGGCTCAAGTTATAGGAGAGGAAAGCAGAGTGGTTGGCTGAGGTGGAGGAAAGAAAGAAGCATTAAAGAATAGGGTGATGAACTTGTCCTGTTTTGCCTGGCCTTTCCTGGTTTTAGCATTGACATCTCCAGTTTAACTCAAACAAACAAGGCATTAGCTTCTCTTCCAGGAATGAGAATGACAAGAAGAAAAGGATTGGTGGAGTGGGCTGGGATAGACAAGGAGGAATGTTGAATTCATCAACAGAGTTTAATGATCAAGAGAAGGCATGTTAATGGATCTATTTATAAGGGGGAATTTTTCTTATGTGTTCCAGGAAATACAAAAATTTAAGAGTTATGAGAACCATGGGATTGTTGATTTGCAGGAAGTATGCGTATAACTATCATTTGTAGCTGTTTTTCTCAGGATGGAGGACTCCGATACTGCTCCTTTCAGACCCATCTAATAAGAAGTCAGATGATCTTGGGGCATCTGGGTGGCTCAGTTGGTTAAGCATCCAACTTTGGCTCAGGTCATGATCTCACAGTTCATGAGTTCGAGCCCCATGTCCAGCTCTGTGCTGACAGTTCAGAGTCTGGAGCCCACTTCGGATTCTGTGTCTCCGTCTCTCTATACTCCTCCCCCATTCGCACTCTGTGTCTGCCTCTCAAAAATGAACAAAAAATAAAAAAATAAAAAAAAGAAGTCAGATAATCTTAAATACAATTTCTAAAAATAAGTTCAGGAAGAAAAGATTACAAAACCTGAAAGAATAAAAGAATCTCTGAGAAGACTCTAGAGCAATAGATTAAAAAAATTAAATTCAAACTCCAGTCCATATGGGTTAGTTATAAAACTACATCCACCACTGAGGATCCTCTTCTCTTGGTCTCCTCTTGTTTCATGATAATTGCACAGTTGACATATATAGATGCCCAACTTCAAATTAGGGATGCTTTCCTAGGTTAAGAGACCATGGGCCAAACATAAACTGAAATCATATATGTTTAAATATGGGAAGCCAGAACTAGAGGTACTCCTTATCCATATTGACAGCCATTTAACACTTTCAAAAAGCATTATGGCCACCATCCCTTTGTCTCTCCCATTCAAAGATTCTGGGGGATATTAAAAATCTAGCTTCTGAAGTTGAAGGTCATTTATTAGTTTTTCTTTGGGAGTTGGGAGAAAGAAGGTTGGTCTTAGAAATCTGGGTTTTCTGAGGGAAACTTCACAGAGAAAACTCTTATGTTGTCTGCAAAAGATATATCTTTTCTCCATAAAAGAAAAGCTGAAATTAAGAAAACCCTACCCACCCATACTAAGCACTCTAGGGTCTTATTCTCAGTCTTCACTAATATCCTCCACTACAGATCATTAGAAAAAGTCCAAACCTGAAAGAAGAAAAAGAAAGCAGCTTTAACAAATAAAGGGTAAAATAAAAATTATTTTCCAGCTGTAAATTAAGTTAACTTTGGAATTTGTTTAAGATTGAGAAGAGAGAACCAAATGAAAAAGATAAAATCCACCCAGCTTCTAGCAGCTAACTGGGGAGCAGCCTAAGCAGCTGTCTTTAGCCAGGTTCCCCAGAAAAAGCTGAGACAGGGATTTGGATGCGTACAATTTATTGAGGAAGCACTCTTAGAAGAATGGGGTGAAGAAAGCAAGATAGAGCAGAAGGAGCTGAGCTCGAGAGTGCTTCAGCTGAAGACTAGTTTCACCCTGGTCCCATGGGGGAACTCTTGAACCTAAATTACACCAGAGAACTGGTGCTATTTTGAGATAAACGTCCAACTCTTTGTACTCTACCTACTGCCTACAGGTGGGGTAGGGAGTAACCTTCCAGTGGCTTCCACTGGCCAATAGCAATTCTTCAGAAAAAGGAGAATTTGTGAATTTCTAGCAGCCAATAATCACAGCAGCTGGAAGATGGGGGAATCTGCTCGGAAAGGGGGTGTGGGTGGGGCACCAATAGCATCCACTTACAGGAGAGTCTTTCTATTCTTAGTCAAACCAAAACATGTGGATGCATTTTTCTTCCAGTGATCCATATTTTAGTAAGAACTGATGATAAGTCAGTCTGGGCATAGGTTCCCAAAATGAAAGCCCAGTGCCAGTGCTTTAAAAACTCATAAGCACCATGGTTGGTCCATCTGTGGTCTGAAGGAAGGAACTAATTAGGAAGCTCAAAAACACAAATAGACTTGTCCAACAATGCATGCAATTCTGGAAACTTTAACAGTGTCAGAAGAAAATCCAACTCTCCTATTCCTTGGTCAAGAAGAAATACACTGTTCACTTCTGCAGACACCAAGGGAGACAGGACCATTTACCAGGAAAGCTCAGGAAGAAGAAACACAGTGATACAAGAAAAAGGGTATGACTTTGTATTCAGTGCTGTTTCACGTGCATAGTGTATGAAGAAAAAAGTAGATGCCAAAATGTTCCAGGAGTTCATTTGTTCTCCCCAGTGCATACTGGCTGGTAAATTCAGGGTTATTTGAGTGCTTGAAAACTTAAGAGCCAGAAATGAGTTCTGAGGTTATAAAGTCCTTAAACACTCTTTTCCCACTGCCCCTTCCCCCTCCATGCTCAATACCTTCTTTTCTCAGTTCATCAGATTTTTGTTCAAGTTTTTCGATGTCATCATCCAACCCATCTGAAAATAAGAGAACCACCTAGGAAAGTATTCAAAAAGAAAAATGAGTAAAAAGGATGTCATTGAAACCACAGATTGACAAATAAAATAAAGTCAGATTACCTTTCCTCGAGCAGCTGATTTATTCTGAAATGCATCCCACAGAGAACTCAAGAGGTTTGCGTTGAGAAGAGATGGTCCTTTGACTGTTATATCCTTCAAGCTGTTGAGTATGTTTTCACTATAGATCTCAAACTTGGGGGAATACTTTTCCATGGCATTGGTCACTTGAAAAGCCACACTAACCTGAGTCTCTGTGCCCACCTCACAGCTTACCCCGTTGAGGGAGCTGATGGCACGTAAGAGGTCTTGAAGGTAGGTTTCTATCCAAGGCTGACCTTCCAGCAACGTCTGCCCATTTTCATGAGTTGAGATGTCAAATCCGACCACAACATCCACAAAACAATCTAGGGTTCAAGGGAAAAGTATATCTTATTATATCAACAAATACCTTTATTTGGCTTGGATGCCATGTCTGAATCAAGGTACTTGAGATTCTTATTTTGATTACACTTATAAAGCTGAAACACAAGGAAGAACACGAATGAATAGAGGAAGAGGCTTAGAATCACTGTTTCATATCCTGTAAAATTATAGACAATATATTTTTAGCTGGTATAAAAACTAGATGATTTTGTAACAAAGTTCCAAAAGACTTCATTTGTGGCTGCTGAAAAAGCCATGCAAGATCATCTAAGTATCTAAAATTATATGTGGAAATGTTAATAGTCTAAAATAGGAAATCCATATCATGCTACCTACTAATTAAGGTTATTTGAAAAATTTTAACTATAAGGAAAACAAAAATTTGAATTGTCATTTAGAAAAAATAAATCATGAAGGATTTGTCTAAAGTGATGACTATGATGATTTTTCTCCCTAAAAAGAATCCTTGATTCTTCTTTTTGTCTTCTAACATCCATTCAGAAAAGAAAAAGTAAAAAAGAAAAACTCCAAGAGAATCTTTGGGATCTTGCTTAGTTTATGTCACGTTATGCCTTCAGAGCTCAGGCAGTCAGGAAGCTGAAGCCATTGCCATCTGGGGATTCGAGAAATACTTAGAAAGGTTTTGCATTTAGAGTGCTTTGCTCTCATCCTTATTAAGGCCAGGGACACATAAGCATTGAAGAAACTAGAAGGGATTTGATAATTTAAATAAATAAACACATAGAGTTTATCTTTGAGAGTGAGAGAACAAGCAGGGGAGGGGCAGAGATAGAGGGAGAGACACAGACTCTAAAGCAGGCTGCAGGCTTCTTGGAGTGGTCAATGCAGAGCCCGATGTGGGGCTCAAACCCACCAATGGTGAGATCATGACCTGAGCTGAAATCAAGAGTCAGACACAACCAACTGAGCCACCCAGGCACCCCAGAATGTGATAATTTAAACTAAGCCTCTGAAAGGAAAGATAATCAGAGAAGGATAAAGTCACATGACATATGCACTCTTCTTTCCAGAACTTCAACTTTCCACAACTTCAATTTTTTCCAGCCAGTTCAGCTATATACAAATTCAACAAATTTTACCAGCTTGCTTGGTCAACAACAACAACAAAAAAAGGTGGGAAGGAATGTTTATTTTTAATTTGCTTTGTTCAGATAAGCAGTTTTTCAGATATTTGTTGTGTGGACAAATGCCCACCTACACTACCTCCAGACACACTGGTCAGTCGTACATTTGCAACTGTTGTTTGAAATAAAAATGTCATTTTCAAACCTTAAAAATAAGGGTCAGTAACTTTAATTCATTTTTTATCTCACTTCCTTGCACCCTTATTCATGTTTAATGAGAAAATATTTGGGTGAGGGAAAATAAAAGCCTTATTTGGTCATCAATTCTCACCATGACATTTGAGGTAAATTACTATTATCAAAAAATCTGAAAGGTGGGTTTCTTCAGTTTTTCTTTATTGCTTATTTTGCTTATTGGAAAATCTCTTCTCCAATATTTAGAAAGGGAGATAAGGAGAAAGAAACTAGTCAAAAGGAAGTATCAGAATATGTCCTTTCCAAAATCTCTCTTGAATCAATATCTTTTCATTTGTAACTTGAGATTTCAAGTTTCACTCTTGGATGAACATTGTTTTAACCCCTGAACAGAAAACAATTCACTAACCCAAAAAGATCACAGTCTTCGAGGAAAACAGTTGTCATTGAATAATCCTGGGAACTGTCCCCTCTAAAAATTAAGTGTTTTAACTTTTTGTCTAGATTACTGAAAGTGGAAACTCTAGTAACTAAGTTCCTTGGGTTTATTTAACTAATTCAAATTGACAAATGATTCCATAATAATGTGATCAATGGAATGGAATTTGAGGAACAAGTCTAGAGTTGGCAGCCATGTGTCTAAGTACAATTAGAGAGATGAGGCCATACTAATCAAATGGTTCTCATGGAATGAAGGGCATTACCAAGTCTACAGAGGCACTGGCCTTCAAATCAGGAGCCCCCAGAGCTAACAAAAGGCAGGCAATTGTTTTGGGAAAGAGAAATAAGGAAGGGTTAATTTAAGATAAGATGAAGGGATATCGAAAAGTGCCAATAAACACAGGGCAAATCAGGAAGGGAGTCCACAAGACTGGCTGTGGATGCAAAACTTGTGTTTGGAGCATCCTCATAAACCCGTATGGAAGCCTGGAAGGGAGATGTTGTTAAGTGGGAAGGCTCAACGTTTACTTTTAGTCATGGACTAGTCACACTCTGTTTCTGTTAAATGACTTCTGGCAAATCTCTTAACCTTTTTGAGCATTAATTTTCTTGTTTATAAAAATAAGATTATACATTCCAAAATAAAAATACAAAAGAACAGAAAAGAGGGGACTGGGCTAACTAGGTAGTCTTAACAGTTCCCTGCCAGACCTAAAAGCTGATTTTAATTATCTGACTTATAAAGAAAGCCCATAATTGGAGTTGATGGCAGATTCTTAGTATTAAGAAATACTGTCAAGAAGGTAGGACATATCAGTAAGAGTAGAAAACAATTCTTAAATGTTTTAAAGGGAAAAGTTAGGTGATTAGCAGTTATTGGTTGGGATAAGAAAGAAATTTATTTGGGGCTTTTGAAAGAAGAGATATCTTAGATGAAAAAAGAATGATCTAGAAAATAGGTAGTGTAAGAGACCTGGTTTATAGTATTTCCCAGACTTACTACTTCTCCCCTACCCAATCCAGGACTTGGACATTTGTCCATTGAGTAGTCTCAGTTTCCACCATCATCTGGTCTCCCAACAGTGTATGGCAGAAGGGAAGGCTTTGACATGGCCTCCATCATCCTCAGTGCAGGAGGGCCATGGTGACTCTGGTTCCCATGTCCAACTCAGCTGAAGTCACGGGAACTCTGGCTCCTTTCACCACTTACGGCCACAGATAGAATTCACTGTGGGTCCTGTGTCTGGTTTCCTCGAAAGGCTGAGTAACACAACACAGTGGGGCGGGAGAATGAACTCTCCTTGAGAATAACTCTGATCAATGAAAGGCAGTAGTTGAGAGGAAACTGGCACACAGGTCCTCTTCTCTACTTGTCCTGATGGATCCGTCTACGTGGTTGTTCCTTACAGCTTCTTCGGTGATGTTCTGCATGACTAATGCACCAATTAGGGTTTCTCAAGAAGCTGCACAAGCTTAGGAACACGCCGTTTTGTATTTACTTTTTGTCTTTTTCTAGATCACTTCCTTTACACGCACTCTTGCTTCCCTGGGATTGTACTCTCAAAGGATTAGCACATAAAGCATCAGCATATAAACTTTGCTTTGAGCTCCATTTTCTACAGAACCTAATCAAGACCGAACTTTCAAGGAAAGTCGGAAACGATCACCTGTCTTTGTCCTTATATTTCGCACATTCCTTGAACCAAATCCTCATCTTGATCAGACTAACCTCTCGTTTAACTCTCCTTTTTGATTAATCTATCCAGGATGATGTAAATGATAAGAGGTGCCATTGATTCTCTTGCTACTCAATCATGGCCCCATGAAAGAGGGAGCATTTCCATATCCTGAACACTGCCTGATATCTCCTCTAGATGGTCAGAAGAGTCAGGCTTGAAGAAAAATCAGGAAAACAAACATGAAGGTAAGAAAACAGACTTTGGAGTTTAGTTGTTTATGGGAATTTTTGCAAATTGAGACATGAAATTTGAACATAAATCTGAACTGTTGCAAAAAATATTAATGTTCCTAAATCAAGGAACTCTTGGTAAATTGTACTTCTTTGAACTGACCCCACGATTCCATGTATTTTTATTTACCAGATCATTTCAAGATACCTTCTGCAATACTCTGTTACAAATACTCTGTGCCTGCTTGCCATGTACTTCCCATTCACTATCTCACTTGTCTTTATGAAACAGCATAAGCAGAAACTCTTCCAATATTCACTTTACTGTGACTTACAGCAGCTGGCCCAAGGTCTCCCAGTTATTACCGTGGATCTCGCACTTGGGATTCAGATCCAGGCTGGTCCGGGGCTCATACACTGAAGTACTTTAACCTCACTTTACCGCTTCCTGTGTGGCTAGTGTTGATAGGTCAAGCAGATTACAAGTTCTACTAGAAGTAGAAGTAAAAGTGATAGTTTGGCAGCAAGTGGTCTCCCTAGGGGGCAGCAGCTCGTGGGAACAATTTCAGGATACACACAATGTTTAAATTCAGCTATTAATTGGTGAAGCACAACACTTAGACACCAGTCCTTTATAATGTCAGCATCAGATAACCTAGACAACAACTATAACAAGAACACAGCTTGTTTTAACAATAACAAAAAAAAGGGTTGGAGTAAGACAGAACTAGGTTTCAACATTTGTTGTTTGTTCCTGTATGATCTGGGCCAGGTTACCAATATTCCTTTAAAGCCTAGTTTCCTCATTATAAATAGGAAGAAAAATACAAACTATGTAGATTTTGAGAGAATGTAATCAGCTAATGCATTTAAAATGCTTTGAGCACCATGCTCAACTCTTCACAGATGTTCAAGAAATACTGATTCTTGGGACACCTGGGTGGCTCAGGTCACAATTTCAGTTTGTGGGTTCAAGCCCTGTATCAGGTTTTGTGCTGACAGCTCAGAGCCTAGAGCCTGCTTTGGATTCTGTGTCTCCCTCGCCCTCTGCCCCTCCCCTGCTTGTACTCTATTTCTCTCAAAAATACACATTAACAAAAATTTTTAAAAAACACTGATTCTTACTTCCCTCATATTTCTAAGCAGCTGCCTGTCCTTTCACACATACTGAATCATAGTGTACAATCAGAAAAAGAGGATTTAGCTTCACAGATGAGAGAAGAAAGGATAGTGACTTCTCCAAACTTATGCATATTTTAAATAAGAAGCAAAGCTAGATGTTTAGGCTCTATGTCTGATTTGCTTTGAGTCATACTAAACTATTATCTGATTTCCTTGACTCAGGGTTTGTAATTTAAGAAGAGCTGGTATTTTCTAGTATATTTGCACATGCTTTTGGAGCCTTATCAGTGTTCATTCTAGGCTCATCAGTCCTTAGTCCACAGCTTGGCTACAAAGTCCTCAAATTCTTGCTTGCTGCAGTAATGACTTCAAGTTTATCTTAACATAGAGTACTTTCATGTATTTATTTTTACATTCATGGCTATTTCCTTTAAAGATAACTTAGTGACTACTTGGGAGTGTATACTCCTTGCTTTGACTTTCAACATGGTTTTCTCACTTTCTCAAGTAGAGACTAGATGGTTCCAAGATAATTTTCCGCCTAATGATTGGAAATGGGTATTTCATGTGAAACAGGAAATTAATGTGGAAGGTCTAGCTGGGTTCACCAGACATTCCAAAGTGTGGGGAAAACATGAAGCAGGATTTACGAACACAGTAGTCCCTAATCAATTATACAACACTTAACCTTTAGCCTACACATTGGGTCTTATTAAAGGTTTGGGCTTAGTGCTTAGGAGAACATTTTGGGGAAAGAACTGCTGCTATGCTGTGGGGTCTCTCACTACATGTACACATAGATACACATAGAAGGGAAGGGGGTAATTGCCTCAGTAAGCCAGGTAAGAGGAGCTTTAAGAGAAAACTCAGAGATGAGACAATCCTAAAAATTCTTAAGAATGAACCACAGGATGGTACACTGCTGTCTCTGCAAAGGAGAGGTGACCATACTGAGGGGCCATACTTCCCATGTTTATGGGGGCAACGGATAGGTTATCGTTTCCCATGGAGCTGACATGGCCACACATAAGGAGTTGTTGTGGACTCCTCTGATGTGCTGTCCAAGAAGGCTAACTGGAAGGCCAAAGAGATGGCAGCAGAATAAAGCTGGAGCCCAGAGGCTCTGAAAGACATAAGGGAACATCTGGAATAGAGATACGCTTACCTTTTTCGAGGGAACTGTGGTTGAGAGATTCCCTGACAAATGTGCTTTGGTTGGGGTAGAGATGGTAGAGGGCTGGAAGGGAAGTCTTTGAAAAGCCCATGAACAGACCCAGATTTACATGGTCACAGAAAAACCAATTCTTGGCAAGCATCATCAAGTAAGAACTTTTCTGTATTTCTTTTGCTTTTCTTCCTTCCCTAACCCATTCTGGAGAGGCCAGAAATCATGACTGGCAGTAAGAGGGCAGGGTCTGGAAGGGTGGACAGAAGTGGCCGGTGGGGAACAGCAGGTAAATTGCCATGTGTGGCCTCCTCTGTCGTGGTGGGAGAGCAGCCTGTGGGAGGCCGAGAAAGTGCAGTAACCTTCAATCAAGTTTTTAGTTTTGGTGGTTACCTTTTGATGGACATATTAATCACTGAGAAAAAGTTCACATATTTCCTGAAAGTGACTAGGGGCAAGGAAAGAGCTGGTCCCCATGAATAAATTTCACGGATCAGTGGTAGACAAAAATGAAGTGACTTTACTCTGAATAAGCATGACACCTGGGATGTAATTATAAAGTTTAAATACGCATTTTCTCATTTAATCTTGACAATGATCTTTTGAACTGGGTGCTGCTATCGTTCACATTCTACAGATGAGAAAATTGAACTTAGAAAAGGTAAGCAACTTGTCCAAGAAAAAAAAAAATGGCCATTGAGCAGGGATTTGGAGCCAGGCTGTCTCCAGATTGGCCTCTAGCAATCCTATAGCTTTCCTGTTCCTAGTGAAAATCTCGAGTTTAGGTTTACCATATGTAGTGACACAGAATCACGGCCCACCCATTGGGCACTTCTATAAAAATAGAAAAAAATCATCTTTCAAGACCCTTCCTTCCATCTGTTGGAAAAATGTCAAAATGGACTAATTTTTGAGAAGATATTTAGTAACTTCTGGGTGAAATGTTTCATAATAAAGATATAAATCTTCAAGGCTGTTCATTTTATATACACCTGTACCGCAGCACCTGACAGCCTGAAGGCCCTATTGCCAGGCAACCAAAACCTGTAGAATCGTTTATGTCTTTGAGACTTGATCTCCAATCTCTGAAACCAATGGGACTGTAAACAATGGCCTCACACCTTTGGAAGCCATAGCATTCTCATTCGCAAAGGGGGCGTGCACTCCCAGGAGATGGGAGAAAAAAAAAGAGAGACAAAGGCTCTCATAGGTCCTATTTTTCAATTCACAAGCCACAAAAGAAATTCATGATGACTATGAAAAGGTCAGTCTGAAATCCAGAGGCACAAATTTAAATTCTCCTACTAGAGCTTGAGGACAATGTTGGCAAAGATAGGGAAGGAAGAAATACGAAGGACACGTTAAATACTTACTGCTCTCACCCCCTGAAGTACAGATGTTGCGAACTATCCTTTTCTTGACCTTTGTAAGTTCGTCAAAGTTATGAACCGTCAGTTTTTTATCTGCAGTCCCGGTGATCTGAATGAGCTGCTGGTCATCCACATCCCCGATGCCCACAGAGTAAATGTCAATGCCTTTGTGTCGTAGGTCTTCAGCGGCCTGAGCCACCTCATCTTGGGACTGGCCATCTGTGAGAACCAGCAACACTTGTGGGGTACCTGCATTTATCCGGCTGCCCATGTCCGGTCGGAAGTAATGCCCCACGTGCCGGAGTGCAGCACCGATGTGTGTGTATCCAAAGACCTGCTGGATGCTTTCAATCTTAAGCGAGATGTCTGTTTTGCCTATGAAACTTCCCAGTGGAAATTCTGGTCGATAGGTATGGCTAAACTGGGCAGCTCCTATACGTACTCTGTTGACACTGACATCAAAGTCTTGAACAACAGATGCCAAGAACTCTTTCATCTTCCTGAAGTCATCTGGATGAATGCTATTTGAACCATCCATGAGGAAAACAAGATCTACTTTTTCAATTTCACAATCTACAAAGAAGAGGGAAGGGAATAACAACAAAAATCAGGTTGTTATTTTTTTTTCTTGAACCTAGAAAGAGGAGGTTATGTGTTTGTTGCTATATAGAAATGCTATTTCCAAAGATGGTTTCTTTTCATATGCCATTTAGAGGTCACCTTAATTGAGAAGAAATAAAAACAGTTCATAAAGACACAAGCAACTCACATATCCCTTTATGCCTTTCTTGGGTTTTCCATTTGGTCTTAATGCATTTTCTTTTTGGAGATGCCAAAGAACAGGGGAGGGGGACAGAGAAAATTCAGTCTTGCCTGCAATCTAGCCTTAACCCTTCCAGAAAGCCCAGTGATAGTAGCAGCACAGCAAGAAAAAACTAACTAGTACACATCCATTTAGAGGCTCAAACAAAAAGACAGATGGTCTGTATTATGGACTCAGCCTCCCTGGCTAGTTAAGCCAATCAATACTTTTCTGGTTATTATTAGGGAAAACTAAGGTTTTAAAACCATGCCTTCCAGCCTCTATCTTGTCTGTTTTCTTCTTTTTACCCCTTTTTCTCATCCATATAGGTAAGAACATCTACTTGAGAAAAACATTTTTGAACAATGCAATATAGTTTAGAGATGCTTCCTTTGTATTAATACAACAAATACAAAACAAAAAGAATATGAAATACCACTGCCAATGAATGAGTTATGCTTGGCACATACTCCTGTGTGTTCCTCAGCCTTCTGGTAAACATTATAATTTCCTTGAATTCCCCTAGAGAACTCACCACTGACTTAATTAATTCTCATGTTAGCCTAGGATTAAAGGTGTTTGAGATTCCAGCAGTCAAGACAAGCAAGGAAGGGATAAAGAGAAATCTGGTAAACAGAATCAGTTAACTTCAGGAATTGGTTAGCTCATTGAATTCCTTTGTTTCAGTTTCAAATAAAGGAAATAAAACACTTTGTGGTTTTTTTTTATACCCAAGGGAGAAGTTTTCTATCTTTCTTTCTTTCTCTCTTTCTTTCTTTTTAATAGTTTATTGTCAAATTGGTTTCCATATAACTCAAGGGAGAAGTTTCAATACAAAATTTCAATGTCAACTTCTGGAGTGGATTTAAAAGGACATATCAAATTTTCGGCATTTGCCAACAGAAGCTAAGAGTAATCCCAGTTTTCAGTGAGATTGAGACAGATTTTGTTAGTTTAATGAAAGAAAAAGGTGGTAGCTGCCTTCTAAGGAGGGAAGGCACAAGAAAGCCAGAAAAGGAACTGCACCCAAGATGTTGGAATCCTGGATTAACAGCAATTCATCGAATGATACTTAGTATTTTTAGTAAAACACACCTTAATAAAGATACTAAGGGATTTTCATGGACTATAGTGTCCCTTTAAAACAAAGGTATAGAATGGCAACTGAATGAATGAATGAGTGAATGAATGAATGTATACATAGATAAATGTGGCAATGTAATCTCCAGCCACAGAACTAAAAACACACGGCAGACGAAGTCCTCTGTGCTCTGCCCTGGAAACACTGGAGTCTGGAATTTAATATTAGGCTCCATGTCTTAAACGAGCTTGCACCATATCAGAAATAGGGTGAAGGGACGAGAGACTTCCAGCTGTGGAGAGACTTCAGGCAATGCCTGCTGGCTCTTAGGAAGAGGTGGAATTGATTTCTTATGTGAAGAGGAGGAAGAAGGCGTGTAGGTAAATGTGGGTAGGAAGGACGTGTAAACAACTCTGTGTTCTGATCCATAAAGCCTGTTCAAAAATGGTGAATTCCCCATCATTAGAAGGGTTTAGGCAATGAGTAGGAATGCTGTAGAAGGTGGTCCTCTTTGGGGAGGAGGCCAAATAAAATGTCCTTGAGATCCTTCCAGCCCTGAGATTCTAAAACATGGGGAGTTCTAGGACAATTCAATGTCCTTCTCTCCTCTCTAGAGAACTTGCTCCTGAAGGCTATTGTTTTGGTTTTTCCCTCACTTGGACCTCTGCTGATAATTAAGAAAAACGTAATTGACAAACCTTACCTATTTTTGAAGTGTTGCATACACTGGCCGACACATCTGAAAATATCCCCTTCAGGCCTCCAAAAGTCTCCACGAAGAAGTACTTGTCACTTGATCCCGCCATGGCTAGCAGCTCTACAGGATTGGCACCAGCGATACCCACGGCCAGAACAAGAATGCCTTTGTCCCTCAAGGCCTTGGCTGTGGCATTGAGCTTATCTGCATCATGGGATTCCCCATCAGTGATCACAATGAGGACTTGGGGGACCCCTTTATGCAGGCGGCTGCCCCGGGCTTCAGTGAACATGTGGTCTGAAAAGCCTAGTGCCTCAGCAGTATAAGTATTGCCCCCCATGGGCTGGTCATTCTGGAGCACTGAAATCACGTCCCATTTTGTGCTGTGGTCGTCCAGATAAAACAGTACCTCTGGGTCATCAGCATACTTCAGAGCCCCAAACCGGACCTGATTTTTGCCAACATCAGCTTTTTTCACCAAGTCAATCATAAAGTCTTTCATGATATTATATTCATCATAGTCAATGCTTCCAGAGCTGTCGATTACAAACACAACATCCAGAACTTCAATTCGTTTGCATTCTATAAGAAGAGGAAGAAGGAAAACCACATGAAATTAGCTTTGGACATCATGGGAGACTCCTCTCCTCATGCCTGTGTTTAAATTGCCAGGGTCTCCTCTTCATGAGATCAAATTGTACATTAGTATGTCTATTCCTTGGGTAACAGATGTACATATACATTTGTGCTGCTAGTATGTAGAAATAGTAAGATAAGCTTTAGGAGAAGGCAGATGTGAAGCCTACTGTAGGAGGCACAGAGAGGGCCAACAGTCACAGGATCATAGGAATAAACACTTCAAATGCTTTGGACGAAAAAGGAAACAAATTCTGTAGAAATTCCCCTGTATAAATAGTTTCTTCAACATGTGCTTTCATTTATACAGATTTGTCTTTTTTTTTTTTTTTTTAAGCCACAGGGATGAGATTTTATTAAGATGAACCTTGGGGAAATGACCACATGAAAATGAGTTTGGCAACACTGTATACTGATTCTTCAAGGTTACATCTTCTTCCTTTTTAACTTCATTGAAACATTATCTATTGTCATTATTGGGCCTCATCCTAGAAATAAGCCCATTTCACACTTGGCCTAAGTGGTCCTGGCATGATGCTCCTATTAACTTTTCAAACTTTGGGTCAATATCATGGAACAGTGAAGCAGGAAAGACCCAATTACTTACTTAATCCATGTATGTGTAACATATTCTATTTAAAGGCACAGAGTTCTAAACTATAACTCATTCGTGCTGGAAGAGTAGAATGATAAGATGGTTAATGATTTAGTCCTTACGCAGCACAGTCTCTCCACAGGCCTTAGAAAGGTATGTTCCAAACATTAACTGACCCACTCTGGAGAAACAGAATGGGGTCAAAATAGGCCCCCTCCCTCATGGCTTGCCCCATTTCCTTCATCTGCAAGCCGCTTGGTTGCTATGTAGCAGGGCAGTTGAAACCCTTAAAGCCAATCAATGTACTTACTTCATTGACTAGAGACCATGAGTACATAGTCATAAACCAAATTCTCAAGAAAGGCTCGTTCTACAAAAGAATAAACTACATCTCTCTGTCCTTTGGCCACCCTGGCGAGCCTGCCTGCATTACCCAAGGGGCTGGAGTATAGAGCGCTCAGTGTCGGCACCCTTCCAAGAGTTCAGATTTGTTCTAAGTGGAATTATTGAGAAATACAATCCAGGTATATTTTCTACAAAGCATATACTGCAATTACCAAACCTTCCAGTGGAAGTTGGACAGATCTGTTCTCTGAAAAACAATGTTCCTCTCTTTCCTCAAAACTCTGTTAAGATCCATCTTCTTCATAGAGATTTTTCAGAATGCCTCAGTCATCAAGGCCCAGGGATCACAATGTCAATCAGTCCCTTTGATTTGCGGTTTCATGGGAGGAGGAGGGGGACTCTACTATTTACTTCCTTGGAGGCATCCATTGCTCACGTTCCCATATGATACTCTTCCTTGATAGGATTTAATATCAAAGTATTTTTACAAACGTTCTCTTGTAAAACAAACATACATTGGATATTAGGTCAAAGGGAAGCCAACTTGCCCAGGAGGCTGGCTGCTTGCCTCCAGGTGGAACAGACTCTGTGGTATAACTCATGCTCCAGAGTTCTCCCATGGAGTCAGGCTGAAGCTATACTCTAGCTGAGATGGCCTCCTCGCTCAGTTCCTACCCCTACCCTGTCCTACTTCCCTTACTCCCCTTCTGAAAATGCCTCTTCAATAAATCACTTCCCCAAGAACCCCTGATTCAGCTCTGTTTCCAGGGAACCAGATCTAGGACATTGCCCTACTGCTTTGTCTACAAATGAGTAACAATCTGGGGGCCCCAAATGATTCTGTATTAATTCAACCATTTTTATGAGGAAATGTGCATCTTATACATAGGTAAAAAGCCACTAGGATGAACATTTCAGTTAAACAAAGTTTACAATATTCAAATAGTAGTGTACTTAATTCAAGAAATAATGGCTAACAGACATATTTTGGGTAAGCCTACTAGCGCATATGCTCACACCTACCTTCACGGGGGCTGCATATTCCAAAAACAAGATCATCTTCAATGTGCTGTAGAATATCAAAATTTTCAACATAAAAAACCATCTCTGGCCTCCCGCTGATTTCCTCAAGCTGGGTGACATTGGAGCCAAACACCCCCACAGAGTAGATAATTATACCCTCTTGTCGAAGAGCTATTGCTGGCTCCTTGACTATGTCCTGAGCTTCACCATCAGTGATGAGGATGAGAAACCTCCTGACATTGGGCCGGGCCCCCTTGGCAGGACTGAAGTACTGAGACACAAATGTCAGGGCGCTACCAGTCAAAGTGGTTTCTCCAATGTGAGCCATCCGGTCTATTGCATCTGAAATTTCATCTTGGGACATGTATCTGTTGAGTGGAAATTCCTCCTTATTGATGTCACTAAACTGCACTACACCGATTTGCACCCGATCTGCCCCAATCTGAGATTTGCTCACGAGGTTTTTCATAAATGTTTTCATTTTGATGAAGTTTTCAAGTCCTATACTGCCAGAACTGTCCACCAGAAACATGATGTCCGCTTTCATCTCTTTGCAGGCTGTACGGAAGACAAGAGGTTTATTTGAGTTGGCTTCAGGTAAAAAGATTAAGGGAAAACAAGAAAACCCCAAAACACAAATAATTCTATACCGAAGTTAAGTGTGAGTTTGGTAAGCATTGCTAATAGGTAAATAGAGCACTGAAGGCAATAAAAGTGAGACTCTTCTATTTGTTATCTTTAATATGTAATTCAGAATATCTTAGCCTTAGCACTGTGAGAATTTTTACCATGGAGGCCAGCCCATGCATCGTAGGACACTGTAGGACATTTAGCAGTATCCTGACCTCTACCTGTTAGACGCCAGGAGCACTCCTCAAGTTATGACAGCCAAAAGTTTCACTAGACATTGCAGGTATATTCTAAGGAGGCAAAAAATCACCCCAGGTTGAAGATTACTAATATAGTTCTAAAAGTTTCATAAAAGTTTTATTAAAAAGTTAAATAAATCTGAGGTACTTAAAAGCAGAAGTCATTTGCAATGTCTAATGATAGGTCTAATCTAGCAGAGATTTGTAGGAAGAGGCTAATGAATATTTATTAGGGAGAACTCCTCCAAACATCTTTCTTATGCTTCAGATATTAATTAGAACAACACCATAATGGGCTCCCTAGTTTTGCTCCAGAGAGCAAACATAGCTATCCAAGTCAACAAGCCCTGACTTGGAAATTTATGTTGTTTCTCTAAACCTGTGTCAAATATTGCAGGATAGTAATTTATGAGCTGAAGTCACAAAGTAAAGTCACCATGCCACCTACCTTCTTCAGCACAGATTTCCTGAACAACTTGGTTTCTTATGTCTTTTAAAGCGTCGAAGTCATGCACGTAGTATACCCTCTTTTCCTCGCCTGCGATTTCTCGCAGCTGTGTCTGGTTGGCGTCCTTGACCCCAATGGCATAAACATGAATGAGCTCTTCTCTCAGTCTGTTTGCAGGCTCCAAGATGCTATCCTTGGACACGCCATTCGTCAGGACAACAAGATGACATGGCACTCTGTTTCCTCGCTGCTTCTTCGCTTTTTGCAACAGCCCTAGTGTGAAGTTCAGGGCTGCGCCCGTGTTTGTACTCCCGCCCATCTGCCGGATGTTCTCAATGGCCTTTCCCAAGTCGTGCTTGTTAGTGTACTTATTGATCTCAAATTCCAAGTCCCAGCTGTCAGCGTACTGAACGGCCCCAACTCGCACCTTTTGGGGAGCAATGTTGAACATCCCTACGACCTCTGACAGGAAGGTCTTCATTTCATGGAAGTCTGTGGCCTGGGTGCTTCCAGAGCCATCAATGAGGAGATAAATGTCTGCTTCTTCAGTTTCCACACAACCTAAAATGGAACCAGAAAGTTGGCTGTAGCACTGAGGCAAGTGTGAAGAAGGAATGGGAATATATGGGAAGTAGAACAATACAAGCATCTTGAGACAGAAAAATGGGAAACAGCCTCTAGTCGTAAAAGACACACTGCTAGTTTAATGTAGGAAGAATCTTAGCATCACTGGGGCCAAACGGATTGCTTCTGAGAGTTTAAGAACTATGTGGATAGTTCTCTGACATGAATCAGAGCAAATGTGGATACAATAAAATATTAGAAAGAAGACACGAAGATTTTTACAAGTCACCTCCCTTATTAATAAGCCTCTTAGCCAAGAGGCAAGTGGTATGTTGGGAAATGGAGAAGGTATTTAACTGGACATTGTGGCAGGGGAGCTCTCTTCCTTAAAAACTTGAACAAACTATGCCCTCATCTACTCCCAGGCAATTAATAGAGGTGTGGTCAGTGGTCCTACTTGTGGAGGACAACAACACTTTTACAGTAAACATGCCAGCAGTATTTGTTGAAGAATGTGTACATATATGTGCACATGTATATCTATACATAATTTAATAGTACACACACGTACATACAAAATATTTAAAATACGTTGCTCTCTGTCTCTCCAAACTCACAGATACTAGAACAATACTTCACAACAAATCACTTTGTCCTCAAACCAATTCATGCTTCCTGTTTCTTCTCTAGGTTGGAATTTGAGGATGATGGGAGAAAAGGAGAGAAAAATACAGAAAGAAAAAAGACATAGGAGGGGCTGGGTGGCTGAGTCGGTTAAGCGTCTGACCCTTGATTTCGGCTCGGGTCATGATCTCGCAGTTCATGAGTTCAAGCCCCATGTTTGGCTCTGCCCCTGATGGCACTAAGCCTGCCTGGGATTCTCTCTCTAAATAAACATTAAAAAAAGAAGAAAGAAAGAAAGGAAGAAAGAACAGGGGAATGTGAGAAGCAAAGCAGAAAAAGAGAAAAGTAAACACAGAAAAACAACAAAGGATGATGTTCTAGGGTGTTTGCTTATAATTCATGAAGAATCCTGGAAGGGAAACCCCTTCTCCCCATTCCAGCACTACAATGGCTTTCATTTTCCCCCAGTTTACACTTTGAAGGATTAAGCAAAGGTAAGAAATCAAGAGTTTATTCTTCCTACCCACAGCATGCCCTGCAAATCCCTTCTCTATGTAGGATACCCGAGAGACAGGAGAAAAGGAAAAGAATCTGAATAATCCTTCTCTCAGCTAAGGACTTTACCAGATTTGAGCGTTTCAGTGCGTTCTGAAAAGACAGAGACCGTGTGCATTATCTGGTTCCGCAGCTTCTTCAGAAATGTCTGGTTGTGAGCGGCCAGGTCAGAGAAGGTTTTCAGTTTGGACACATGCTGCTCGGCAGGGTGAGAGGCGATCTTCTCCAGCTGGCTGTCGCTGGCCCCCTCTATTCCCATGGTGAAGATGGTCACGCCCTCGCGCCGGAGGTTAACAGCTGCCTTGGTCACGTTATCCTCTGATGGTCTGTGGGTCACCAGCACGGCAATCTGGGGCACCCCCTGATTTTTCCGACTGCCATGGCGTGCACTGAACACCTCCTTCCTGATCTTTCTGATGGCGGCTCCTGCGTAGGCTGTCCCAACCTGGGGAGAGAGGTTCTCTATGTTCTGGAGAACCTCTGACTTATTTACGCCCCTGCTGAGGGAATTTATCACCTTCGTTTCATTGCCATAGGCCACAAGGCCAACCCTCATGCAATTTTCCTTTATGTCAAGAGCAGATACACTTTCTTCCAGGAATTCCTTAAGATAGTCAAAGTTTTCCTGGCTGCCATTGATTGACACATCCAACAGGAACACCACGTCAGCCACCGAGGGGCCTTGGCAAACTGCGTGCACAAGAAATAAAGAAGCACAACTTTAGCTAGAGGCTGGGCATCTTTGCTCAGCATTAGAAGGCATGGAGAACATTTACCAGAGCTCAGTTATACACTTAAAGAAGGCTGTGTACAAGATGATTATGAAGCTGAGATCACAAGGTCCTAGATTCAAATACTGGATCTGAGCTCAACTCCCAGCTTTAATTACTTTATCTGTGAAAATAACATTTATCTCATGAAATTTCTATGGGAGTAAATGTGATCCTGTGCTTTGCTTGGGGCCTGGTACATAAAAGTCACTCAATGAATAGCTTCCACTGTGATCATATTAAAATATAATTAAAATCAATAATTAGAGACCAAATATTCCTAAGAGGTGGTAATGGAATAGCAATTGCACTTTCCACTATTTTATTTGGAAAAGATGCTAGTAATAGGATTCATATTTTCATAGATTGCCACAAGAAAAGCATTCTCTATTATTAACAATTATATTGTGCCGTTCAAACAGATTTAAGCAGCAGTAATCTGAATTTCCTATGTTACTTATTAAGACGTGTACACTTGGAGCAGATTGTTTTTCCTGGCTCTTCCCTGACCCTCACTTAAATGATGTTCGTGAACTCCCGGCCACTCTTGTTAACGGTACAAGAGGACAGACCAGGACACAGGACACCAAGTTGGAGGCAGAGCAGAACACAGGAAGTTCATCAGGAGCCAGCAGCAGGAAGGGAGGCGGTGTGAGGCTGGAGCCTGGGAATCCAGGAGCCTGATCTACCTGATTTCAAACTTCAGCCTGGCCCGGGGCCAGAGCCATGTCACCTCAAAGAACACCTGCAAATTTCTGCAGAAACAAAAGTTTGGCCTTTCTGAAGCTGTTTCTAGTGCTGTCATTCTGTGATTACATTATGTGGTTTGAGGCGGCAAGGAATTATTTAGGAACAAATTTACCTTTTAAAGGAACCCATAATAAAACTGCATCGCCACTAAAGCCCAAGGAGACTGATAGCTCAGTGGTAGGGAGGAGTCCCTAAATTTTAAGATGCGTCGATGACATGCAACATGGTAAGTGAAACGTAGAAAAACCAAGATTTGTAGGGTCCATTAGATTTATAATGGCCACAATCCTTGGGTCCTCTTGAACACGTGAATATTTAACATCTGAAAATGCAGCCCAACTTGTAAGGAAAGGGACGTTCACAGTTTCAATTCTCTCTCCATACCGATTTTTCAAAAGCAATTAATCACCATTCTATATATGTGCCCTGAACCCACCTTCCACGAGCACGTCATCTGCCACTCCATCCCTGTACTGGGCCGCTTCCTTGATGATCTGCGTCATGTTTGCAGAAAAGGCACCCAGGTCCCTGACAGACTGAAGGTTGAAATGAAACTGATCCGTGGCCATGGCCTTCAGCTCCTCCTCAGAAGCGTCCTGCACCCCCACGGAGATGATTCTCACCCCGTCTGCCCGCAGGGCCTTGGAGGCCTCTTCCACTTCATCCTCAGACGCCGATGAAGCCAGAACCACCAGAATCAGGGGAAACTGCTTCTTGTCCCTCCCCCCAGCCGGTCCGGAGAAGAAGGTCCTGTGGGCCTCCCGGAGCGCACTTCCTATCTGCAGGGACCCGCCCATGAAGGCGAAGTTCTTCTTGAGGTGGTTCAGCATGGGGTTCTTGCTCTTAAACGTGTTCAGCTGGAACTCGGTGTGGAGCTGGTCGCTGTACTGAGCCAGGGCCACATGGTACTTGTGGGCCTCTATGGGGAGGCTGCTGATCATTCTGTTGATGAACGTTTTCACAAGAGGGAAGGACTTGGTGCCCAGGTGATCAGAGCTGTCCACCAGAAACACCACATCTGCATACTCAGGGCCTACAAACCCAAAGACATACAAACAAAGCACAAACTTTAGAAATTTACTACCTATTTAATGTCAACCATCTGGATAAAACCTACTTTCCTTTATTTGTATTTTTGATAGCTTCCCAATGAACTGAAAATAATCACCTGAGATTAATTATTTGCTGGAGAAAAGATATCTTCATTTTGTGGGCTAATTTTTTCCTATACCCTCTCATTTGACCTCATCACAAATTAAGTATCACTTATGGGTAGAATAAAAATAGTTAAATTTAGAAAAGTAGAAAATCCTGAGTTTTGATTTCTTTAGTGGATATTCCCCTCCCCCTTTTATTTTGCTTTCAGAATTTGATCTCAGTTTATATAAAGAGAATAAAAAATTTCATTGAGAATCACCTTGCTTTCAATTTGGATGGAGAAATCTGAATGATGCTCTTTCACTGTGATTCCTCTTTAAGCAACCTAACAGTGATCTGATTGACTTGCAAACATATTAGTTTTGTATTTCCCAGTGTTAAATTGATGAAGTTTGAAAAATACATAAAAACCATTAAAATGTGATAAATTTAAAGTTCTCCATAATATTTTTTTGGTGAACCATATGAATGATCATTATAATGCTCACCTAAGTAAAATGTGATAGAAACCAGTATGCCTTAAGCTAGGAAAGGGATTACAGTTTTAGTTTCTATTAACAACATAATTTATATAAAGGAATGCAATAACTTTGCTGAACTCTTCAGGATTTATTCAGTGCCTGGTTCAATGCTAGGTATGTAGAATTCTATCTTTATCTGATAGGGAACCAGTGGGTTCAAGCACAACATATTGTTTATTGGTGATCTGCTCATCTCCAGTAGAAGGTCTATGTCTTTTCTGGGGAAGAGAAAGAAAGGTCTGTGTGTCTGATCATTATATTTAAGAAAATATAGTGTAATTAAACAAATAACACAACTCCTAACATTTTTTTTTTAATCAGCTAACTCCACCTGCCCTGTCAAGCCGTTCAATATACTTGGACTCCTGGCTCCTCACGTTTTAAATGAGGGGATTCAACTAGAAAATATGTAAAGTCCTTCCTCACTTTGAGATTCTGATGAACTGAAGTGGTTACAAGATAAATTCTAATCAAATTAAAATAAATTCCATCTCTCGCTGTCCACACCTGCTAGGAAACAGTGTTGGCACCCTGTGTGTGATTTCATTTTCTTTTTTCTTTGTTCGTTTTATTCCATTTTCTTGATAGCAGTCTGGTTGAGGCATGATGCAGAACATCCTGTGTTGTCTTCTATATAACCTAATTTCAACCAGTTTGAAATTCTTTTGACAATCATATAGCCAGCAGTGTCTTGTGGAAGACATGAGGGTGAATCAATGTTGTCTTCCAAGAAAAGTCCAGAATCCCTACAAGGACTATCAGGGGAGCCCTGCATAGGCTGGCTTGACTTGTGACCAAAAGTGACCTTTCTATTTAAGAATGACCCCCCACATCTTGGATGAAAAAATGAAATGTGGACAATTGGCACGTGAGACAGATTCAGGTTCTGATATAGCTCAGTATTATGTCTGAACCGTGGAACACTTGGGGAAAAAACACTGCCTCTCTTTAAAAAACTTAATATCAAGCCCAGTGAGATAGCCAAGGAAAAGGTTTGCAGAACAAAGTCTAGCTTATTTTTCAGAAAACTTGCTTCCAAGATCAGGGTCCTTGAGAAAGCTGTGAAAGCCAATATAGGTGGCCCTGAACATGAAGTGACCAGTATAAGAACTCACTATTTTGACGTGGTAAAGGAGTAAAGGGTAAGCCAGTATTTTGACTTCATGTCCATTGGACAAAGATTACTAACAGACAGTAAATAGCATGGAGCCTTCTTTTCAGAGCAAAAGCACTTTCTTTACAATAAGCTAACAGTTTAAATTGGAGAAATTCTGGATACTTAACTAAGACAAGGTTTTGGCACAAATGAACTAGGAAGAAACATCCAAATGTTCCAGGCCTGCATCTAATATTAAATGATAGAATTTTAATGCAACCTCCCAAAAGACCTAAATGGGGTTGAAATTGAGGACAAAATAATAGCTATCATATCTTTCTATCATAACCAAGGAATAAGGTCCAGGACAAATGATCTTTAAAGGAGGACAGGGTAACATCAAGAACAATTGAGCCACCATCCATACCTTTACCACCAGCAAAAGCAAAGCAAAGCAAAACTCTTGAATTTTAAGGTCAAACTTATATCTATTTTCCATAATAAAAATTAAGGAAAAGAACTCTTCCCACTTTTTTTTTCTTTCTTTTTTTTTTTTTTTTTTTTTTTTTTTTACTTACCAGAATCTTTGTTCATTGAGACATGGAAACAAATTATTATAAGGAACAAAATCAGCAGCATTTTCCTATTATGACCTAAAAAGTCTTCAACTTGAAATCTGAAAAGGCAAAAACATAAACACCTAAAACTGTTGTGGATATTATTTTGCAATCAAGACATACAAAGCAGAGCACACAAAATTTTATGGCAAATTGGGTGCAAGAGAAGGCAGAATTTCTGAGGTTCCCTGACTTTCTGATCTGTGAAGAGCCTTAGAGAAAACAATCCACAAAAATTCACACAATTATAAAAGTTTTTCCTGGTCCAAGACCCTGTAGAAACATGAAATTTTGGATTCTCAATGGAAGTAGTCAGATGCATTCTAGTTCCAACAATATTTTGTCTATTAGTCATTTTCTCTGTACCCTCATGTTACTCTTGGTCCACTCACTGCCAAGTCAATTCAGAGTTCACAGCTGGGACACAGTCTAAAGACTTGGTTTGTAGTTTCTCCATCATGAACATGTAGGTGTGTTTCATGTTTGAGCAATAAATATTTTTAGATGTGGTCAAAATTCTGTCTTTTTCCCTTTCTTACATAATTAGAAAGGTAACCATTTTCCCTTAAACTTAAACTTGAGAGAAGACATAAAAGTAGTGACCCTCCATATTCCATACGATGTCTTGCTCCTCAAAACGACTCAATTTGTACCATTTTGCTTCCAACTACCTAGAACTGCATGAGACAAGGGTTTTTCAATTCTGTTGACCTAAAGAATCTTCAGTCACCTATAATTATTCATTTCATAGAATGAAATAAAATATTGGAGATATTTAAAACGAATATTTTCACAAAGCAGTTTGGGCTCATTTATTCACTCATTCATCCACTGAATGAGAAATTAATTGATCCATTTAATAAACTAGTATCTCCGTTTCTTGCTTAGTTCTTACCCAAAGATGAATTTGCAATATTGTATATGGCTCTCTCACTCCTTGTCAGGCAGGCTCCCAGTGCTTAGTATTTCATCCCTTCAGAAAAGGGACCTGTGCCACGAGAAATTCCATCCCCATTTCCTCATTTACTCCATCATCCCTCTGAGATTCTGGAATTTGGGCCTCTGTTCCTTCATAAGAAGCCTAGATGATATAAACCTTTCAGGCTGTAAGTCAATTTATCAATTATTTTCTGAATTAATAAGTAAACTGGAAGCGGTTCATAAGAGGTTGTTTTAAGTTCAACCCTTTCATTTTAGAGGAATGTTAGCCATAGACTGAATTGCCCAAGATGAAAACCAAGTCATAATATCTATACTAATTCTCTACTAATGTGTATAACAAAAACTAAGCCTACCATTTGTTGTGCCTTTAGTATGTGCCATGCCCTATGCTAACTGCTTCACATTTGTTCTTATGTTTGATATTGATAACAAACCTAGTAGCAAGTGATATTATTGCTATTTTGCAGATAAGGAAATAGATTCATGAAGACCATAAGTAATGGTCTCAAAGTCACATTGATAAAATTGTCTGCAGTTGGGCATAGAGCCCACATCAGTCCGACTCTAAAATCTGTCCTTGCAAACTCTGTTATCCCAAACTCAACAATGTGAACATGCAAAGTGTTTCCAAGTTTCTTTGTGAAATAAAAACCTGGATAGAACTGTGAGGATTAGGTAAGGTCATGATAATCCCAAAGCAGCATGAAGCATCTGGAAATTTACCCATGCAGATGATCAATACCAGTGATACAATGAAAGTTGAGTTCTTTGGAATAGCACCTTATGAAATAATTTTCTCATATCCTTGAAATGGATTCCAAAATCTGGTGTGTTAGATGGCCATAGAGTGTGGAAGACCACACAGGAAAGGTTCTCGTGATGTGCATATGGGCCCTGCTTGGTCATGCAGTAAGACTAGTGGTGGCCTAAGCCTCTAAGTTCATGGATGGAAAGCCTGGGATCATTTTTTACCACATCAAAACATGGATGAACTACCTACAATCTGTGTGCTGTTCTACTCCCAGACAAGGCCAGGATTTATATAATTTTTTAGACTATCTGAATATTTAAAATAAAATTTTAAAATACTTGAAGATGTAAAGGAAGAATAAACAGAAAATTTAAAATCATTGTACACTCAACAGTGAGGTTGACTGCTTGTTATAGAAATATTGTCAAAGATACCGTCTCTTTAATCTAAATTTTGTTGTAATTCATTTATTCCGAGTCAAAAAACCAGTAAGGCCGATATACGTCTTCTGGAAGTTATACGCTATAAAAAGCTTTTTAAAAATCTGGATCCCTGAAAGCTTTCTGTTGAGAAGGTAGAATGTTTCTAATTTAAACCACAGCTGCAAAAGCAACACAACCACCAAACATTTGGCTTCAAATCCAGAACGTTTAGAACTTGTGCAACACCTCTCTTGAGGCTATGAAGAACCAGGGGTTTCAGGGAGACCTCTGCCCCATGCAAGCCAACTCATAATCTAGGACATGTCTTCAAAAAAATATATTAACAGCCCAAAAGGGATACTAAAGAGACTTCAGAAAAATTAAGATAAATTCCATTTTTTCCTTTAAAATAAACATGCAGGACACATCATTTCTAAGCATTTGGATTGTATTTTTCTTCAGAAACAAGAATATTGTCAGCTGTTGCACTGTAGAAAACAACACTGGGACTGTGCCACAAAGGTCACGACAAATTGCCGTTTGCTTATCTACCCCCACCCCCAATCTCTTCACTCTTTCCCTTCCTGGAGCCAGGAAGTAGAAAGAAAAATATTCTCAGAAGCCAAAAAGTAGAAAGAAAAATATTCTAAGAAAGACTTACAGTCACACTGAACTGCAGTAGCATATCCTTCTCATACAATAGGGACAAATAAACACCAAACCAATAATGGTAAATAATACAAAACACAAACCCTCACGAGGAAGGAAATTGCATAGTTTTGCTGCTAATGTCATGTTTTTCCCAACTGCATTTTCTGGAATCACAAAAAGAGGCTGTATATGTTGATTGCATTGAACAAGGTCATTATGACCCTGCCATTTTGTAAAATGGACACTCGTGTGTGTTGGCAAACACTTGGTTCAGTGGAAAGAGCACAGGCTATAGTATCCTGACTTGGGTTTCATGCTGTTCCTTAGTGGTTGTGTCACTGGACATCCCATCTCACTTCTGTGGGTTCCTAATCAGAAGCACAGGGGTTACATCCTCTAAATTCTAGCATCTCCACACATTAACAGTTTTTTTTTAATCTAATAAAGATTAAAAAAGTGACCAGCTAAGCTAAGAGCACATTGAAATACAGAGCACATGTTCTGAAACAGTCTTATGGATGAAAGTACCCCTCAACCAACCACCTTTTCAGGTCTGGTCCTATGTGAGAGGGACTAAGTTAGCAAGAAAAGAAGTAGGTCAGAGTTATTGACCTTTTCTAGGTCAGAAATGATGCTGGAATCCTTCCAGATTCAAGTACATCAACTTAAGGGGACTAAAATTTTGGTAAGGCAAAGCTTATTTTATTTAAGCTATGAATTAATGCCAAGCTTAAAAGTAAGGAAAAGTATAGAATAAAGTCAAAAGGAATATTGAGATACTAAAATACTAAAAATCTGACCAGAAATCAGCAAACTAAAAAACAAAGCTAAACGAAGATTTGAATACACATACTTCATAATAGACTGATCAAAAAAAGATGGCATAAATAATTATATGAATTATATGAATGAAAAAGGAGACATAACTATAAGACAGAGACTTTTTAAAAATGGAAACAGTAGTTAAAAAATATTCAGAGAAGTCCAAGCCTACAATATTTTACTAGCAAGTCCCAAACTTTCAAGATACAGATCATCTGAATCTTCTACAAATTCTTTCGGAGATCAGAAAAAGAGCAATATTAGCCATTTCCTTTTTTGGGGGCCAGAAAAATCTTGATATGTAAACGAGACAAAGACAGTATGAGAAAGGAATAAAAACATCCATTTTACTCATGAATATAAATATCAACAATAGCCAAATTATGGAAAGAGCACAAATTTCCATCAACTGATGAATGGACAAAGAAGATGTGGTACACACACACACACACACACACACACACACACAGAGGCACACACAATGGGATATTACTCACCCACAAAAAAGAATGAAATCTTGCCACTTGCAAGGACATGGATGGAGCTAGTGAGTATTATGCTAAGTGAAATAAGTCAGTCATCAGTCAGGGAAACACAAATGCCATATGATTTCACTTGTGTGGAATTCAAGAAATAAAACAGATGAACACAGGAGGAGAAAGAGAGGCAAAGCAGAAAGCAGACTCTTAACTATAGAGAACAAACTGAGGGTTCCTGGAAGGGAGCGGTGGTGGGATGGTTTACATGGATGATGGATGTTAAGTAGGATCCTTGTTAGGATGAGCATGGTGTGTTCTAAGTGATGATCACCAGATTCTACACCTGAAACTAATGTTACACTCCATGTTAACTGGAATTTCAAACTTGAAAAACAAAAATAAAGTAAATAAACAAAACATTAGTAAATCAACTCCTCAGCATATAAAAAAGAGAATACACTATTATCAAGTTGAATTTAGCTCAGGAATGCAAGGAGTACATTTAAAAGATACAATTTAAACATGTAAACCTAACTATGTGTTTAGAAAATACATAAGTATAACTTAACACATTAATAGACTAAAGGAAATAAAAAGTAAATACAAAAGGAAAACCAGTCCAATTAATAACTTTAAGAAAAAACCTTTAGCAAACCAGGAGCAGAGGGAAACAATCTGACAAAGGATATATTTTAAGAGACTCTTAAATACAGAGAACTGAGGATTGGTGCGGGGTGGAGGAGAGGGGAAAATGGGGGATGGACATTGAGGAGGGCACTTGTTGCATGAGCACTGGGTGCTGTATGTAAGTGATGAATCAGGAGAATCTACTCCAGAAGCCAAGAGCACACTGTGTACACTGTATGTGAGCTAACTTGACAATAAATCATATTTTAAAAATAAAACAAAAAATAAAATAAAAATGAAAGTAAAAAATAATTTTAAAAATAGATAAAAATATACAGTATATATCATCCTAATAATTTTAGAAGTACTCTTTTAAAAAATGAAGTACAATTAACATCAAGTGTTATATTAGTTTCAGGTGTATGATATAACGATTCAACAATAATTCCATATGTTACTCAGTGCTCTCCAAAATATGTATTTCTTAATTCCCTTTATCTATTTCACCTACCCTCCCACCCACCTCCCCTCTGGCAGTCACCAGTTTTTCTCTGTATGTAAGGGTATGTTTTATGTCTTTTGTTTGGTTGGTTTCTTAAATTCCACATATGAGTGAAATCATATGGCACTTGTGTTTTTCTGTCTGACTTACTTCATTTAGTAGTAATACTGTCTCAGTCTATCCACGTCATTGCAAATTGCAAGGTACCATTCTTTTTCACAGTTAATATTCCATTGTAGATATGTACACATCTTCTTTATCCGTCTATGGATGGATACTTGGGTTGCTTCCGTATCTTGGCTATTATAAATAATGCTGCAATGAATGTAGAGGTATATAGATCTTTTCAAATTAGTGCTTTAATTTTCTTTGGGCAAATACCCAGCAGCAGAATTACTGGATCATACGGTAATTCTATCTTTAATTTTTGAGGAACCTCCATACTGTTTTTCACAGTGGCTACACCAATTTGCATTCCCATCAACAGTACACCATACAACTCCTAGAGGAAAACATAGGCAATAATGCCCTTGACTTAGCTATAGAAACATTTTTCTACATATGTCTCTTCAGGTAGGAGAAAATGTAAAATTAAACTATTGGAACCACACCAAAATAAATAGCTTTTGCACAGAACAAAATGACAAAGCAATCTACTGAATGGGAGAAGATACTTGCAAATGATATACCCACAACGGGTTAATATCCAAATAAAGAACTTACACAACTTGATACTGAAAGACTCTAAATGGTATGATTCAAAAATGGGCAGAGGACTTGAATAGACATTTTGCCAAAGAAGACATCTAGATGGCTAACACACACATGAAAAGATGATCAACATCACTCATCATCCGGGAAACTGAAATCAAAACCACAGTGAGATATCACCTCACATAGTCACAATAGCTAAAATCAAAAAGACAAGAAATAATAAGTGTTGGTGATGATTTGGAAAAAAAGTGACCTTCCTAACTGTTGGCGAAACATACTCTCTTTAAAATGAGGAAACAGAAGAATTTTGCTATATTCTAGCAAAATTAAATTCGTAAGGATTTTAAAAAGAACAAGAACACATAGGATTGTCATTGTTTGCAAGTGACATGATTGTATACATGTATAGCCAAATTATTAAAAGTGGCAAATATTTGAGGTCTTTTCATATAACATCAAGATATAAAAGCCAATTGCATTTCCATATATTCATAACTAGAAAATCTAAGTGTTTCTGTGGGAGTCAACTTAAAATAGTATCAACATATCAGCTATCAAGAACAATAAAATACAGAAAAGATTGATAGCAAAATTTATAAAACTTTACTGAAGAACAAAGTGACCAAAGGAAAGGAATCCACAGCCCAGATACACCTACGCAGAGCTGCCCTGGCAGACCAGTTGGGGTGGGGGGGATAGTTATTTACATGCAAACAGGTGAAATTAGATCTTTCCTTCACACTATAGACCAAAGCCAGTGACAGATGAATAAAGTTCTAGAATGTTAAAAGCAAAATATTAAGTAAAACCCATATGTGGATATATATTTCTGACCTTAGCGAAGATTGTCTCAAACTTTCAAGTCATAGAAAGTACCAGGGTGGGGGGCGAAAATTAATAAATTGTCCTATACAAAAAACTCCAGTTCAAAGATATTTTAAAGAAAGTAGAAAGTCGGGTTACATATTGGAAAAAGATATTCACAATATTGACAAAAGATTGGTATCAAAAACAGAAGTGTCCCTAAAATTTCTAGGAATAAATAACCCCAATAGGCAAAAGTCATCGACAGGTAAAAATAAAAGGAAATGGTCAAACACATTTGTGATCGGGGAAGTAGAAATCAAGATTATACTGAGATACCATTTTATATTCATTCAATTGGCAAAATGTATCAAGTCTGACAAAAATCAAGTAGTAGAGAGGATGTGGATAAACAGGATCTCATATACATTGTTGATGGAAGTATAAATTAAACTGCCACTTTGGAAAACAGTTTAGCCCTATCTTATAAAACCAAACATTTTCAAGCCCTTTGACCTGGTAATTCTGTATTCCTGGAGAGCCCTGGCACATACATGCCAGGTGAGGTGTTCAAGAATTTTCACAGCAACCCTGACTGCAGTAGCACAAACCTGGAAACAACCCAAGAAGTTGTTATTAATAGGAAAAATGAATAAATTGATGTATAATATTTATTTTATTATGCTACATCAATTGAACTAATTACATCTAGGTGCAAAAATGGGAGTGACTCTTAGCAATAAAATGAGAAACTAAGCTCAAGAAAACTACATGCCGTAGGATATCCTTTTAAAGTAGAAATAACATAACAACAACAACATAGAAGTAACACAGCATGCGCCGCTGCGCCAGCGCTCTCCCGGGATCCTGAGAGGCCTGAGCCTCTCTGCCCGCATTGGCTCCACTCACGCTAGCTTGCTCCTGTCGCCATGTCTGCCACGGTCAAGCAGGAGTTTGAGTTGGATGGTGAGACTTCCTGGCAGCAGCTGTACATGTGTGTTTTAGAAAATAACAAACAAGGAAGGAGTGGCAAGATGGAGGAGAAGTGGGGAGCTCTAAAGTTTCCGCCCGCCCGCAACTATCAAACTGGGAAGGACCAAAGCTCCAATATTCTGATCTGCAAGAACGGGAGGTGCATGGACAGACTCCTTATAGAGTGAGTGAGCATGAACTGAGGGGAAGGAGGGCTGACCCAAAGCTGAGCTGGGAGAGAGAGTGCCCAGAAAGGTGGCGCTGGGCCCTGGAGTGCCTTGTGTACAGAAGCGACACAGGATTGTGCAGAACAGTGCACAGATCAACCTTAAGGAGAGGTTGCCCAAAGAGGCAGGGAGCGGCCATTTGGAGCTGAGAAATGGCCATGTAGAGCCGAGGCGAAGAGAAAGAGAGACTGAAAACGCTCATAGAGTGGACGCTGGAGAGGGAGAGACCTCGGCCCTGGATGGAGAGACACCATCCCATATACAGCTGCTGGGCACAGGGAGAGAAATCTGTCCCCCTCAGCGGGCTTGTTCTCCCTTGGGCTTGGCGGCCTGCCAACTCCAGGCAGAGGGAGTGCTAGAAAGCCACCCGCCTTCAGGGAGACATTTCATTTCATTTCATCTGGGGCGACAGCATTAAAGTGCATGGACTAGGATTTGGAAAAGTGGCGGAGCTTAGGAAAAAAAAAAAAAGCAATTTGGCCCGCCTGTGCCACAGGGAGATCGGGCTCAAAAGAGTGGCTTGCCAGGCATGGTTTGAGAAGGGCTTGGGACCCTGTCATTCTTCTCCCTACAACCGCTAAGGCGGGGTCTCTGAGAGCGGCCCCTGAGACCTGACCTCCCTACACCAAACCACGCCCATCCACGCTGGAGAGCTGCTTTTTTTCTTTTTTTAACTTTTTTTTAAAAATCTTTTTTCTCTTTTCTTTTTTCCTTTGTTTCTTCTTTTCCCCCTGGAGTCTGGGAAAGACCAACGTTTATACATTGCAGTGATTAGATCAATTCCTGCCACCCAGATGTATTTTTCCTTATCCCTTTCTTACCTCTCCCCTCTTCAGGTATTATGCTCTCAGACTGTCCTTTGCCATTTCTGTCCCCCCTTCTTTTTCTCTTTTCTTTTCCTTTCTTATTTTCTTTCCCCTTTTGGTTTGCTTATATATTTGATTTGTCCGTGCATTGGCGTGCTTTTGTTCCCTGCATGTTTGTCTATCTGTTGTTCTTTTCAGGGCTACCTCAGGAAACAAGCCAAAGTACACATGGTGGAGAATCCCAAATACCACTGAGCAGGGAAATAAAATAATCAAAGGCACAACAAGAAAAACTGAGAGACACCATTAAAAGAACACTTCCTGAAATGACAGGCCCTGGACAGTCACTGAGCCTCCTTTAGTAGAGCAATATTAACAGGAGCACAGTACATATGAGCTTTAAAAACTGATCAGAGACAGAAAGCTAGCCAAAATGATGAAACGAAAGGACTCTCCTCGGAATAAATTCCAAGAACTCACAGCCACAGGACTGCTCAAAACAGACACAAGCAACATAACTGAACAAGAATTTAGAACAATTGTCATAAAACTAATTGCCAGAATTGAAAAAATCATCAGAGAAGCTATTGATACAAAGACTGGGACCTTCAAAATAGCTGTGAGGAGTTAAAAAAAAAAAAGGCTATAAATGAGGTGCATAATAAAATGGAGGCGGCCACTATATGGATTGAAGAGGCAGAGAGGAGAATAGGTGAATTAGAAGCCACAGTTATAGCAAAAGAGGAAGCCAAGAAAAAGAGAAATTGATAGAAGAGCACAAAATGAGAGTTCAAGACCTGAGTGATACAATCAAACAGAACAATATCCATATCATAGGAGTTCCTGAAGAGGAAGAAAGAGAAAAAGGTCCTGAAGGGGGGCTGGATCAAATTATAGCCAAGAACTTCCCAAATCTGGGGAAGGAAAAAGATATTGTAATTCAAGAGGTGCACAGAACTCCCTTAAGACATAACTTGAATTGACCTTTGTCAGGACATATAGTGAAACTGCAAAATATAAAGATAAAGAGAATTCTGAAAGCAGCTAGGGATAAAAGGGCCCTAATGTACAAAGGGAAACCTATCAGAGTGGTTACAGGCCTATCTACTGAAACTTGGCAGGCCAGGAATAAATGGCAGGAAATCTTCAATGTGATGAACAGGAAAAATATGCAACCAAGAATCCTTTCTCCAGCGAGCCTGTCATTCAAAATAAAAGGAGAGATCAAGGTTTTGCCAAATAAACAAAAATGGAGAGATTTCATCACCACCAAACCAGCCCTACAAGAAATCCTAAGAGGGACCCTATGAGGGAAATGTAGCAAGGAATATTAGGTACCAGAGATATCACTACAAATATGCACTCTACAGGGAACACACTGAATCTAAACCCACATTTTCCAACAATAACACTGAATGTCAATGGCCTTAATGCTCCAATCAAATGACACAGGGTAGCAGAATGGATAAAAAACCAAAACCCATCTAACTACTGTCTACAAGAGACTCATCTTAGACCTGAAGACACCTTCAGATTGAAAGTAAGGGGATAGAGAAATATCTATCACATGTGACCACAAGTCAAAAGAAAGCTGGAGTAGCCATACTGATATCGGACAAACTGGACTTTAAAGTAAAGGCAGTAACAAAAGATGAAGAAGGACATTATATAATAATTTCAGGGTCTCTCCATCAGGAAGAGCTAACAGTTATAAACATCTATGTGCCAAATTCGGGAGCTCCCAAATACATCAAACAACTAATCACAAACAAACAATCTTACTAAGAATGTGCTTATCGCAGGGGATTTAAATACTCCACTTAAGCAATGTATAGGTCAACCAGACAGAAAATCACTAAAGTAGAAATAACTCTAATTGTTCTATAGTTTTAAAGGAATATAACTGTAATAAACTATTTTAAGAAACAAAGGTATGGTTTCTGGCCCAACATGTAAGAAACTGAACAGAATGAAAAAAAAAAACCAACAAATTTTTTTAGATCTGCAAGAAAAGGGAGGTCACAGGTCAAACTCCTGCCCTTCAAATTGAAGACTGGCAAATTAAGAGAATTTACTAGAGCAGAAACCGATGAGCTAAAACCTCCAGGGGAACCAGTGGCTGAGGCAGGAAAACTCGAACTGTAACTGACAAACTGCTGGAGGTCCGTGTGGACAAGTCTGAGGCACAAAAACTCCAGGAGGACCCAGACATTTGGGGCCCTACACTTGTGTGAGTTTTGCCTTGCACCTGTACCAGGTTTTCACAGCGAATATCTGACAAACGTATTCCCCTGCTTCTGGCATGGAGGAGGAAATAGGAACCATTCTGAAATGGCACAGTGTTCTGTTCTTTTTAACGAGGTCTGTCCTCATGAAAAACTTGAACCAGAGCCTAACCAGTGGGGTTTTTACTAGAGCCCAACTAACCTGGGGGAAGGGAAATAGGCAATTCCAGCCCACTCTAGTCTTCTTTGTGGGAAAAGGAAAATGCTCCATCCCCACTCCCATGGTCTCACCTAACAATTGAAGGGTTGGGGTGAGGGAGTGGTGCACTTGTATGGTTTACAGTCCAGAGGTGCAGACCCACTAAAACACTGATACATGCTCACAAATAGAGAACACTCCCTTCCCTCCACACCCTAGCACCACGTTGCTAAAAGCCTTTTAGAGTAGTTCCTTTTACACAGTACATCATGTCTGCCTATTAAGAAAAACTCAAGACCTACTGAAAGGCAAAAATCCAGAGTTTCAAGAGACAGAACAAGAAGAACTAGACAGAACAAGACTTGGATATAACAGAGATATTAGAATTATCAGACCATGAATCTAAAGCAACTGATTAATATGCTAAGGGCTCTAATGGATAAAGTAGACAGCATGCAAAAACAGATGGAAATGTTTGGAAAACGAGGGATGGAAATTCTAAGAAAAAAATCAAAGACAGCTATCTACAATGTAACATACGTGTAATGGGAATGTCTGTAGAAAAAGAAAGAGAAAAAGGAAAATAACAATGAAATTGAAACATTGAAAACACCAGACACCAAACCACAAACCCAGGAAACTCAGAGCAGGATAATGTTAAAAAACAAAACAAAAACCTACCCCAGGCATATCACTTTCTAACAGAAAATGAAAGATAAAGATAAAGTCCTGGAATGCCTGGGTGGCTCACTTAGTTGAGCATCTGACTTGTGGTTTTGGCTGAGGTTCATGGGATTGAGCCCCACAAACTGGACTCCATGCTGGCAGGGCAGAGCCTACTTGAGATTCATTCTCATTCTCATTCTCTCTCTCTCTCTCTCTCTCTCTCTCTCTCTGCCCCTCCCCTCCTCATGCTCGCTCGCTCTCTCTCTCTCTCTCTCAAAATAAATAAATAAACTTAAAAAGAAAAGAGGGGCATCTGGGTGGCTCAGTCAGTTAAGCATCTACCTACTGATTTTGGTTCAGGTCATGGTCTCACGATTTGTGGGTTTTGAGCCCTGTGTCTGACTCCATGCTGACAGCGTGGAGCCTGCTTGGGATTTTCCCTCCCTCCCTCCCTCTCTCTCTCTCTCTCTCTCTCTCTCTCTCTCTCTCTCTGCCACTCCACCTGCTCACACGTGCTTATACTTGCTCTCTCAAATTAAATAAACTTTAAAAAAAAGAAAAAATCCTGAAATGAGCCAGAAGGGAAAAAAATCAGCTTACCTAGACAGAAGTAAAAACTTATATCTGACTTCTTAGAAATCACACAAGAGAGTGCAATATTTAATATATTGAGGGGGAAATACACCAACTTAGAATTCTTCATCCTATGTAATTATCCTTCACAAGTGAAGGAGATCTACTTTCTGAGAAAACAAAAATTGAGCGAATTGGTTGCCAGTGGGAATGCCCTACAAGAAATGTTAAAAGAAGTTCTTCAGAGAGAAGGAAAGGATATAGGTCAGAAACTTATATATTCATAAAGAGAAGAACATTGGAGAAGGAATAAATAAAAATAAAATAAAAACTATTCTTGCTCTTATTTAATCTAAGAGATAACAGTTTGTTCAAAATAATAGCAACAATGTGTTCAATTATATGTGCTGTACATATGTATGCCCATGTATATGTAAAATTAATGTCCATAATGATACAATGGAAGTAAAGAATTAGGATAATTGTGTTATAAGGTACATATACTCCCTGTGCAGTGGGATAGTGTTGCATGCAAGTATATGCTAAGAGAGAGAAAAAGCAATCATAAAATGCTAAATTTAACACCAAAAGGCATAAAAAGAGTGGAAGACAGGGGCGCCTGGGTGGCTCAGTTGGTTTAGCATCCGACTTGGGCTCAGGCCATGATCTCACGGTTCGTAGGTCCGAGCCCCACGTTGGGCTCTGTACTGACTGCTATCTCAGAGCCTGAGGCCTGTCTTTGGATTCTGTGTCTCCCTCTCTCTCTGACCCTCCCCTGCTCACACTGTCTCTCTCTCTCTCTCTCTCTCTCTCTCTCTCTCTCTCTCTCTCTCTCAAAACAAAAACAAAAACAAAAACATTTAAAATAATTTTTAAAAAGAGTAGAAGACAAAAATACGACATCATTGGTCTAAATGCACCAATTAAAAGACAGAGATTACCAGAATTGATCAAAAGACAAGACCCAACTATATGTTGCCTATAAGAATGCTCTTTAAATACAGGCACAGATTAAAAGTAAATGGATATAGAAAAATGCACCATTCTAGCAATAATCAAAAGAAAGTGGGAGTAGCTACATTCATTTCAGACAGAGCAAGAAAATTTATCAGGAATAAAAAGGGGCACTGCATAAGGATAAAGGGGTCAATCTTCTAGGAAATCCTAATAATCCTTAGCATGTATATACCTAGCCAAGTGTGATCATGCATGAGGCAATAATTGATAGAACTGAAAGGGGGGAAAAAGATGATTTACTATCATAGCTCAACAATCCTCTATAGAGATGGACAGATCAAGTAGACAGAAAGTCAAATGGATATAATGGCTGTTTATAAACTATGTTAGTGGACAGTGGCAGAAAACACATCTTCCTCAAGCTCACATGGATCATTCACCAAGACAGACCACATTCTTGGCCATAAAACACACCTTAAATTTAAAAGAACAGAGGGGTATGTGGGTGGCTTAGCCAGTTAAGCATTTGACTTTGACTCAAGTCATGATCTCATGGTTTGTGAGTTCAAGCCCCAAGTCTGGGTTCTGCACTGACAGTGAGAAGCCAGCTTGGGACTCACTCTCTCTCTGTCTCTCTGCTCCTTCCTGCATGTGCACATGCAGTCTCTCTCTCTCAAAATAAATAAATAAAAAATAATGGAAATCATACAATTTCTACTCTCAGACCACAGTGGAATGAAACTAGAAACCAATAACGAAAAATACCTATAAACACACTACTAAATAACACATAATCTAAGAAAAAATACTCAAGACTAGTTTAAAAATATTTAGAACTAAATAAAAGCACAACTTATCAAAATTTGTAGGATGTGTTGAAAGCAGGATTTAGAGGAAACTTTACAACATTGAATAAATATAACAGAAAAGATCTAAAGTCAATCTAAACTTCTTATGAAACTAGAAAAAGAAAAGTTAAACTCATAGTAAGCAGAAAAAGAAATAAAAAATGGAGCAGAAATCAATGAGAGTAAAAACCAATAGAGAAAATCAACAGAGAAATCAATAGAGAAAATCAACAAACCAAAAGCTGGTTCTTTGAGAGCAATAAAATTCATAATCGTCCAGCAAGGCTAACTAAGGGGAAAAAGGAGGATGCACAAATTACTAATATTAGAAATGAAAGAGGGGACATCACTACTCAACCCATGGACATTAAAAGAATTATAAAGAAATGTTCTGAATAACTATGCCCTCAAATTTCAAAACCTAGAGGAAATGGACCACCAATTCCTTAAAAGACAATCTGTCAAACTCACACAAAAAGAAATCAGACAACCAGTTTATAACCTTTCCATATAGAAAGCACCAGGCCCAGATGGGTTCCTTGGTGAACTCAACCAAACATTTAAGATAAGAATGTCAATTCTCTACAATCTCTTCAAGAGGATAGAAGAAAATAGAGTAATTCCTAACTCATTTTATGAAGCTAGCTTTTCCTCAATACCAAAAGCTAATAAACACATTACCAGAAAACAATAGACCAATATCTCTATGAAAACAGATGTGAAAATTTTAAACAAAATATAAGCAAATCCAATCCAACAGTGTATGAAAAGAATTATACACCATGGCCAAATGACACTTCTTCCAGTATGCAAGCCTGGTTCAACATTTGAAAATCAATTAATGTATTCCATTGCATTGACAGGCTAAAGAAGAAAAATCACACGTTCATGTCAATAGATACAGAAATATCACTTAACAAAATGCAACACCTATTCAGGAAGGAGGAGCTAAGATGGCAAAAAAGCATGGAAGTTTTTTGGAACTTCTGTTTCTGAAATGAAGCCAGATCAACACTAAACCATCTTGCACACCTAGAAAATTGATTTGAGGATTAACACAACAATCTGTACAACCTGAACCACAGAGCTTGGCAGGTGCCTGGTGCAGAGAGGTGAACTGGGGGAGAGAGAACCTCGAAGGCAAGGAGTTGATTTTGCTTGCAGAGAGACAATTAGAGATGGGCAAAAAGGGGGAGAGTAAGGGGAAAGCATACGTGCACGCGCGCACACCCCCCCTCCCCACACACACCGGAAGCGGCTGGAGAAAGATAGCAAGAGTGGAAACAGCCACAGAGAATGAAAAAAAAAAACGGAGAAAGGAGAGGGTTTAAATACTATTAAGACTCTATAAACGGGGAATGCAGAGTCTGAAACTCCACACTTCAATACCTTGCTCTGGTGGAAAGGGTGAATCCCTGGGGGAGAAAAGAGAGAGAGAGAGAGAGAGAGAGAGAGAGAGAGATCGATCGATCGATCGATCGAGATCCTTGGGGTCCTTTGGCACAGGGAGACATTGTTCCCCTGGTAGAAAACATTTGAGAGGTGGTGCAGCCTCCCCACAGGCAAAGTTCCCAGTGGGCCATGGGGAACAACCACATTTGCTGGTGTTGGAAGGAGGACGTTAAAAGGGCGAAGCCTGGCTCCAGATGTGTGTGGTGATTTTCCATAATCCCCGAAACACTGCTGCTACATGTTTACATGAACTTTCTCTGGGGAAGGCTGGTGCCCGGCCAGTCTCTGGGCAGCAGCAGTGGCATGGTCTTGTGATTGTTCCTGGGGGTGGGCAGGTACCTGGCCACTGTTCAGCAAGACCCTCCCTCAGACAGTCAAAATGGGACAAAGCCACAGTCCCTCAGAAGTGAGAGGTTGGGAAACACAGTCTCATCTAAGATAAAACTCAGGAGAGAGGTGCTACCTGGCAGCCTAATGGCTTGGTCATGGAAAGTGTAGAGGCAGGGAGTAGATGGAAGCAAGAGACAAAGGAGAGATGCTTATTTGCTGGTTGGGTAGAGCATAGAGTTCTGACACTAGAAACTGGGTAGCTGGGTGACATCATTTTCACCCCTCCCATGCACACATATACATGCCTACATGCACCACAACAATCCACCCCAGTAAGGTAGGCAGTGTCACCAGGTGGAGAATGGAGCCATTACACTAAACCTTGACCAACTGGGCCAACTGTGCTCTAGAGGAACACTACAAGTCTCTCCCCCTGCTTAATTTGCAGACTATAAAGTGCTTTGTAGTTTGACTTCTAGGGGAAGCTGGATGTAATTTCAATCATTTTATTCTGTTTGCTGGTACATTTATTCACCTTTTTTTCTTTTTCATTTCTTATTATTGTTTTTTTCTTTCTTTTTTTATTTCTCATTGAATACAGAAAGAAAAAAATTTTATTTTCCATTTTTATTAAAAAGATTTTTCTCTAATTTTTTCTATTTTTACTTTTTTGTAAATATTTATATTCTATTTAATTTCATTTTATTCTCTTTTGTCTTTATTTTTTCAATTTTTCCAACATTTTCCTTTCTTTCTTATTATTATTCCCTTTTTTCTCTAATCTATCAAGTTTCCTTCAACAAACAGACCAAAACACATCTAGGATCAAGCATCTTTTGTTTTTTTTGTGTGTTTTTAATTTTTTAATTTTAATTTTCTTACTTTATTAATTCCTTTTCTTTCTTCAAAATGATGAAATGAAGGAATTCACCCCAAAAGAAAGGACATGAAGAAATGACAGCCAGGGACTTAATCAACACAGATACAAACAAGATGAATAAACCAGAATTTAGAATCACGATAATAAGAATACGAACTGGGGCTGAAAAGATTAGAATTTCTTTTTATGGAGATAAAAGAAGTAAAAGCTAGTCATGATGAAATTTAAAAAATGCTATAATAGAGTGGTAATCTTGAATGGATGGCATGGTGGCAAGGATGGATTAAGGAAAGCAGGAAATCAGTGATATAGAGGACAAACATATGGAGAATAAGGAAGCAGAGGAAAAGAGGGAGACTAAGGTAAAGAGCATAAGAATTAGAAAACTCAGTGACTCACTCAAAAGGAATAACATCAGAATCATAGGGGTTCCAAAAGATGACTGAGAAAAATGGGTAGAAGGGTTATGTGAGCACATCATTGTGGAAAACTTTCCTAGCCTAGGGAAAGACACAGACATCAAAATCCAAGAAGCACAGAGAACTCCCATTATATTCAACAAAAATCGACCATCAACAAGACATATCATAGTCAAATTCACAAAATACTCAGGGAAGGAGAGAATCATGAAAGCAGCAGGGGAAAAAACTCCTTAACCTGCAAGAGAAGACTGATCAGGTTCACAGCAGGTCTGTTCACAGGAACTTGGCAGGCCAGAAAGGAGTGGCAGGATATATTCAACATGCTGAATAGGAAAAATATGCAGCCAAGAATTCTTTATCCAGCAAGACTGTCATTCAAAATAGGAGAGATAAAATGTTTCCCAGACAAACAAAAATTAAAGTAGTTTGAGACCATAAAACCAGCCCTGCAAGAAATTGCAAGAGGGACTCTCTGAGGAGAGAAAACATAAAAAGAAAAGCAAACAAACAAACAAAAAAAAAACCACCCCAAAACCAAAAAGACCAAAAGCAACAACAACTAGAAAGGACCAGAGAACACCACCAGAAACTCCAACTGTACAGGCAACATAATGGCAATAAACTCTTCTCTCTCAGTACTCAATCTAAGTGTCAATGGATGAAATGCTCCAATCAAAAGACTTAAGGTAACAGAATGGATAAGAAAACAAGATCCAACTATAGGGTGTTTAGAAGAGACCAATTTTAGACCTAAAGATACCTTTAGATTGAAAATAAGGGGATGGAGAACTATCTATCATGCTCATGGTCACCAAAAGAAAGCCAAAGTAGCCATACTTATATCAGACAATCTAGATTTTAAAATAAAGACTGTAACAAGGGATGAAGGGCATTATATCATAATTAAGGGGTCTACCCACAAAGAAGATCTAACAATTGTAAATATTTATACTCTAAAATGGGAAAACCTGAATATATAAATCAATTAATCACAAACATAAGGAAACTCATTGATAATAATGCCATAATAGTAGGGGATTTCAACACCCCACATACAGCAATGGACAGATCATCTAAACAGAAAATCAACAAGAAACAATGGCTTTGAGTGACACACTGGATCGGATGGACTTAACAGATATATTCAGAATATTTCTCCTAAAGCAGAGGAGAACATATTCTTCTCCAGTGTACGTGGAACATTCTCCAGAATAGATCATTTACCAGGACCCAAGTCAGCCCTCAGTAAGTACAAAAAGATGGAGATCATACCGTGCATATTTTCAGACCACAGCGTTATGAAACTCAAAATCAACCACAGGAAAAAATTTAGAAAGATAACAAATACTAGGAAACTAAAGAACATCCTACTGAAGAATGGGTTAACCAAGAAGTTAAAGAGGAAATTTAGAAGTGCATGGAAGCAAATGAAAATAACACCACAGCCCAAAACCTCTGGAACACAGCAAAGGGGGTCATAAGATAAAAGTATATACCAATCCAGGCTTTCCTAAAGAAGGAAAAAAGGTCTCAGATACATGACCTAACTTTATTCCTTACGGACGTGAAAGAAAAAAAAACAGCAAATAAAACTCCAAACAAGCAGAAGGCAGGAAATAATAAAGATTAGAGCAGAAATCAATACTACTGAGACAAAAAACCCAGTAGAACAGATCAAAGAAACCAGAAACTTGTTCTTTGAAAGAGTTGACAGTTTGATTAAAAAAAAAAGGGGGGGGGGCAATGACCAAATAAATAAAATCAAGAATGAAAGAGAAGAGATCACAACCAACACAGCAGAAATACAAACAACCGTAACGGAATATTATCAGCCATTATATGGCATAAAATGGGCAACCTGGAAGAAATGGACAAATTCCTAGAAACTTATAAGCTACCAAAACTAAAACAGGAAGAAATACAAACTTTAAACAGACCCATAACCAGGAAAGAAATAGAATTAGTAATCGAAAATATCCCAAAAAACTGGAGTCCAGTGCAGAATGGCTTTCCAGAGGAATTCTACCAAACGTTTAAAGAAGAGTTAACATCTATTCTTTTGAAGCTGTTCCAAAAAATAGAAAACTTCCAAAATCATTCTATGAAGCCAGCATCACGTTGATTCCAAAATGAAAGACCCCACTAACAAGGAGAACTACTGACCAATTTCTCTGATCAACATGCATGCAAAAATCTTCAACAAGATACTCCCCAACAGCATCCAACAATACATTTAAAAGAATTATTCACCATGACCAAGTAGGATTTATACTTAGGATGCAGGACTGGTTCCATATCCACGAAACAATCAATGTGATACATCACCTCAATAAAAGGACAAGAACTACATGATCCTATCAATAGATGCAGAGAAGGCATTGGACAAAATACAGCATCCTTTCTTGATAAAAACTCTCAAGAAAGTAGGGATAGAAGGATCAGATTTCAAGATTATAAAAGCCATATATGAAAGACCCACCACTAAGATCATCCTCAATGGGGAAAAACTGGGTGCTTTCCCCCTAAGGTCAGGAACATGACAGAGATGTCCACTGTCACCATTGTTATTCAACAATGTTTTAATTTTTTTTAATGTTTTGTTTATTTTTGATACAGAGAGAGACAGAGCATGAGAGGGGGAGGGGCAGAGAGAGGAGACACAGAACCAGAAGCAGGCTCCAGGCTCTGAGCTAGCTGTTGGCACAGAGCCTGACACGGGGCTCAAACCCATGAATGTGAGATCTGACCTGAGCCAAAGTCAGAGACTTAACCAACTGAGCCACCCAGGCGCCCCTCAACAACGTTTTAGAAGTCTTAGCCTCGGCAATCAGACAACATAAAGAGATAAAAGGCATCCAAATTGGCCAGGAGGAAGTCAAAATTTCACTTCAAAGATTATGTCATACTCTATATGGACAACCCAAAAAAGTCCACCAAAAATTTACTAGAACTGATTCATGAATTCAGCAAACTTTCAGGATATAAAATCAATGCACAGAAATTAGTTGCATTCCTATACACCAATAATGAAGCAACAGAAAGAAGCCCAAGAGTCGATCCCATTTACAATTGCACTAAAAACCATAAAATACCCAGGAATAAACCTACCAAAAAGGTGAAAAATCTATACACTAAAAACTGTAGAAAGCTTATGAAAGAAATTAAAGAAGACACACACAAAAAAGCAAAAGTATTCCATACTCCTGGATTGGAAGAATATTAAAATGCCAATACTACTCAAAGCAATCTACATATTCAATGCAATCCATATCAAAATAACACTAGCATTCTTCACAGAGCTAGAATGAATAATCCTAAAATTTGTATGGAACCAGAGAAGACCCAAGTAGCCAAAGCAATCTTGAAAAAAAAAATAAACAAAAAACTGAAGCTGGAGGGATCACAATCCCTGACTTCAAGCTGTATTATAAAGCTGTAACCATCAAGACAGTATGGGACCCAGACACTCAGATCAATGGAGAATAGAAACCCAGAAATGGACCCATAAACATATGGCCAATTAATCTTTCACAAAGCAGGAAAGAATATCCAGTGGAATAAAGACAGTCTCTTCAACAAGTGGTGCTGGGAAAACTGGACAGTGACATGCAGAAAAATGAACCTGGACCACTTTCTTACACCATACACAAAAATAAACTCAAAATAGATGAAAGATCTAAATGTAAGACAGGAAGCCATCAAAACCCTAGAGAAGAAAGCAGGCAAAGACCTCTTAGACCTCGCCACAGCATCTTACTCAACATGTCTCTGGAAGCAAAGGAAACAAAAGCAAAAATGAACCATTGGGATTTCAAAAATAAAATCTTCTGTACAATAAAGGAAACAATCAGCAAAACTAACAGGCAACTGACAGAATTGGAGAAGATACCTGCAATTGACATCAGCTAAAGGATTAGTATCTAAAATCTATTAAGAATTTACCAAATTCAACACCCAAAAAACACATAATCCAATGAAGAAATGGGCAAAAGACATGAATAGACACTTCTCCAAAGAAGACATCCAGATGGCCAACTGACACATAAATAAATGCTCAACATCACTCATCATCAGGGAAGTACAAATTAAAACCATGAGATACCACCCTATTCCAGTCAAAATGGCTAACATTATAGATGTTGGCAAAGATGCTGAGAAAGAGGTTCTCATTTGCACTGCTGGTGGGAATGCAAACTGGTACAGCCATTCTGGAAAATAGTATGGAGTATCCTCAAAAAATTAAAAAAAAGAACACCCTACAATCCAGCAATTGCGCTAGGCATTTATCCACGGGATACAGGTGTGCTGTTCCAAAGGGGCATATGTACCCCAATGTTTATAGCAGCACTATCAACAATAACCTAAGTATGGAAAGAGTCCAAATGTCCATCAATGGATGAATTGATAAACAAGATGTGGTATGTAGATATATAATGGAGTATTACTTGACAGTGAAAAATAATTAAATCTTGCCATTTGCAACTACATGGATGGAACTAGAGGGTATTATACTAAGCAAAATTAATCAGAAAATGACAAATGTCATATGACTTGACACATATGAGGACTTTAAGATACAAAACAGATGAATACAAGGGAAGGGAAGCAAAAATAATATGAAAACAGGGAGAGGGACAAAAGGCAATAAAAGACTCTTAAATATAAAGAACAAATATGGGGTTGCTGGAGGGATTGTGTGTGTTGGGGGGGTGTCTAAATGGGCAAGGGGCATTAAGGAATCTACTCCTGAAGTCATTGTTACACTATATGCTAACATGGATGTAAATCTAAAAATTAATTTAAAAAGTTAACACCCATTCATGATAAAAAAAAAACTCTCAGTAAACTAGGAATAGAGGGACACTTTCTCAATTTGATAAAGAGTATCTACAAAAAACCACAGCTAACATCATAATGGTAAGAAATGAAAGCTTTCCCCATAAGTTCAGGAAGAAGGCATGGTTTTCCCTTTACATTACTGTCTTTTACCATCACACTGGAAGCACTACCTAATACTGTAAGACAAAAAATGGATGCGGTGTCAATGCAATCGCAGTCAAAATTCCAGTGACATTTTTTCACAGACATAGAATAAGCAAATTTAGAAGTTGTATGGGACCACAAAAGATCTCAAGTAGGTCAAGCCTTATTAAGAACGAAGCTTGAGGTATCACACTATCTAATTTCAAACTCTATTACAAAGCTATAGTAATTAAAACAGCATGGTATTGACATAAAAAACAGATACAGATCAGCGGAACAGAATAAAGAGTCCTGAAATAAAGCATGCATATATGGTCAATTAATTTACAACCAAGGAGCCAAAAATGTACAGTGAAGAAAGGATGATCTCTTTAATAAATGGTGTTGAAAAAACTGTACAACCACATGCAAAAGAATTAAGCTGGATCTCTACTTCAAACCATACACAATACACAAAGCTTAACTCAAAACAGATTAAAGATTTGACACCAAAAGAAAAACAAACAAGTGGGCCTATACCAAACCCAATACTACAGTGTGGTATTAGCAAAAGAATAGACAAATAGATACTGAAGCAGAAGAAAGAACCTAGAAATAGACCCATATAAATATGGTCAATTAATCTTTAACAATGGAGCAAAAGCAATGCAATGGAGACAAGATAATCTTTTTAATAAAGTGTTGGAACAACTGGAAATTCTCACATATACACACAGACAGACAGACACACACACACACACACATCTAGACACAGACCTTCCAATCTTCACAAAAAGTAACTAAGACAACATGAAGAGAATGAGAAGACAAGCCACACAGACAGGTAGAAAATATCTGTAAAAGACACATCTGATAAATGACTGTTATCCAAAATATACAAAGAACTCTTAAAATTCAACAGTAAGAAAACAAACAACCCAATTAAAAATGGGCCAAAGAACCTTAACAGACTTCTCTAAAAACATTTACAGATAATAAATAAGCATATGAAAAGATGCTCCACATCACATGTCATCAGGAAACTGCAAATGAAAACTAGATACCACTTCACACCTATTAGAATGGATAAAATCCAAAACACAGACACCACTAAATGCTGGCAAGGATGTGGAGCAGCAAGAACTCTCACAAATTGCTCGTGGAAATGGAAAATGGCATAGCTGCTTTGGAAGATAATTTTGTGGCTTCTGACAAAACTAAACATAGCCCTACCAAATGACCTCCCTGTTGTGCTCCATGGTATCTACCCAAAGGAGTTAAAAACTTTTGTACACATAAAAATGTGCACATGGATGTTTATGGCAGCGTTATTCATAATTCTCAAAATCTGGAAGCAACCAAGATGCCCTTCAACCGGTGAATTGATAAATAAAATGGGACAACCCAATAATGGAATTATTCAGAGCTAAAAAGAAACGCACTATCAAGCCATTAAAGACACAGATGAAAGGTACATACATACTACTAAGTAAATGAAGCTGATCTCTTAAAGGCTATATATTGTATGATCCCAACTATGTAACATCCTGGAAAAGGGAAAACTATGGGGACATTAAAAAGCTCTGTGGTTGCAAGGAATTAGGGGATGAGGGGGGAGGAATGGATTTCTACTCTGTATGATACTATAACGGTGGGTACACGTCATTATAAATTTGAACCCACAGGATGTATAACCCCAAGAGTGAAACGCATGTTAACTATGGACTGGGTAGTGATGTTCTATCAATGTAGATTCATCTGTTGTAACAAATGAACCACTCTGGTGGTGAGGGATGTTGGTAATGGGAGAGACTTTGTATATGTGGGGATACAGGGTTTATGCGAAATCTCTGTATCTTCTCAATTTTGCTATGAACTGAAAACTGCTCTAAAAGATAAAGCTGATTAAAAGAAGCAAAGAAATAATAAACACAAGATGTAGGGTAGTGATTGTGTAGGACATAGGAGGAAGGGGGAATGGCATTGGGAGGAAACTTTTCATAGCTATAAGTTATTGTTGATATTACAATTTTCATATGGGTAGAGTGTCACCGGCTTATTACATTATTAGTAAATAAGCAAATAAATAGAAAGCCTTACAAGGACCTATGGATGAGAGTGTGCAATGAACTAATGGTTAGGATTGATCCAATTTTGTGTACCTGAGATCTAGTAAATGTATAGAAAAATAAATTTTTTTATTAAGTAGTTAGAGAAAAGAAAAAAAATCAGGCCATTAGGGCAAGTACCTAGTACATGTTAAGGACAGATATGGAATAGTTATAGGGAGAAATCTGTCCCCCTGTGACTGTCATCTATGATAAATTTTGTATTAGTGAAATGGGAAAGAGGGAAGCAAAAACATGTCTTAACCGAAAAACTTCCCAAGTTCATAACTCTCCCAGCATCCTGCAGAACCCAATTAAAGGAACACAAATAAAACTTCATCAGCAATTAATCGCCTCACATAATCATGATTCCAGTACCAAAATTTGTGCTGGCCCTTCTGTGTTGCAGAGTGGTCCCTGCGCCATGTCTACAAGGGGGGGGACTGCCTGTCCCAGACCCACTCCTCAGTGGCTAACTGACGGCATTCTGGCAAGGGGAAGGTGAACAGAAATGATACCACCCGCTTCCCAGCCTGGCCGTATACCTCCCACAGGGCACTGCCCCAGGGGGCTCTTTCCCCATCCAGTGGCCAGAAAGGAGATGGCCAGAAGAAACAAGGTTGAAATGGCAGAGCTACTCTCAGCCCGGGGACCCGAGTGACTGTGTGGAATGTGTTTGCACACCTACTTCTGTTAAGTCACTGATCGTGTAAGTTACTGTTGTGTTTTCCAGTATACATTACGGGGTTTATTTGCTGCAGAAATGTCACTAAGGAAGCTCCCAACACTTATAATGGTAGGACAGCACAAAATAGTGAGGGCAGGGGAGAATTTGTGGTCAGCGTATAGGAGAATTCCTAAGGCACAGGGGGAATCACTCCACCAGTAACTACTCCGAGGTCACACTCAAATTCAACGAAACAGTTGTAGGTTGTGTAGCCTAGTGGTCAAATTCACAACTCCTGGCATCAGACTACTTGATTAAACTCCTGCTTGTTTGGCCCCCCAACTGCGAGACCCGGCAGGTAATGCAATCCCTTCTGAACATATTTCTCATCTATAAAACATTATTAGTAACCCCGCCCACTTCCAGGGATTGCCGCGGGGGGTGGGGGTTTATGAACAACGGAGGATGATACCTGGAAAGGAGTTGGCACAGCCTCTGCCTTGTGGTAGCTATTAGATAAATGACTGTTTTTATTCTTCTTGTTGCCATCTTTACAATGGGCTGGCTTTTGTGTAGAGCAATCTAGAGAAGACCTGGCTAAGGAATACCCTGTAAAGGAACAATATTCACTCCCTGTCCCCAAGTCTCTCCCTCGCACGTTTCCTCCTTAGTGTGTGTACAGGCTTGTAGAGGTACAACATTGGGCACATTTCCGTGCCTTTTCATAACCATCATCCCCACTGACTCCTGACAGCACACTTGTGAGGTGGATTGGGATTACTATTCCTATTTCACAAAAGAAACATCTGAGGCTTAGCAAGGCTGAGCATCTCTCCAGACCACAGCCAGCACCGTGGCTCTGAGGCCAGAACTTTTTCCCACTACATTATATTGCTTTCCTTGAGGCAGAGCCTTGAATGTTATCCAGTTCTCCAAGGATGAAGGAATTTTATCTAATGTGTTAGAATGTACCAGATAATCTATGTTGGTAATTATTTTTTTTACTGGAAATGATTTCTTTGAATTGTTTTCTGTCTCAATGATTATCAACCACTGTGAATTTCTGCTGTTTGTGGCTGATCCCATTAGATCTGAATAGAGGCTTCTCACCCCCACGTTACTGCTTTTCTCCGTTTGGCTAAAGCTACAGAAGGGCAGCCATACTGACACAATTCACAAAAGCCAACAATGACATCAGTTAGTCTGAGATCTGTCCAGCAATACCCAGAAGGACCACAGAGGTAATGAAATACATTGGGTCATTGATAAAATATTTATTCATTGCAGCTAAATCAAAAGCATACATGGCTTAGGATGGGAGGAAGTAGAAATTAGGTCTAAATGGTCTCCTTGAATATTCTAGCAGTTAAGCCCGAAGTAGACATTTGACAAATATCTACTAATTGTTGACCTCTTAAGTTTTAGGCTTAGAAAAGCAAAAGTAACTGGAGAGATTCAGACACAGTAGCATTCTAAACTTGGCATAGATTTCCACTATCAGCTTTGAAAAATATTAGGTACCTTTGGAAAATATTCTGACTTGCATTGAGCAAGCAAAGTAAAGAGTAATTCATAACATCCCTGGTTTCACCGACTATAACGGGGGACAGGAGAGGGTTCCCAGAAAGAATAAGAAAAGCAAATATTTACTGAGTACTTATTATATGCCAGGCATTGTTTTAAGGGCTATGCTTAATCCTCTCAATAACCCAGTGAGTATCAATAGATACTAGACTCATTTTACAGATGAGATTCAGTCACAGGATTAAACAGCTTGCCTAAAGTCACACATCTATTAATTAATAGAGGTGGAATGAACTAATCAAATGTGAAATATGGTGTCTCCAACTGTTTGCCTACACTGAGAGACATGGACCTAAATCTAACCATTGCATTGTAGCAACTAATGTGCATAATTTCACAGTTAATTGTTGTCTATATTTGCCATCTCAGTTAAAAAAAAAAAAAGTCCCACTACTACAAAGTTGCCCAGACTAGAAACCTAAAAGTTATCTTTAATTCCTCTCTTTCATAACCCTGAGCAAACCCTGTTGGTTTCTTTTTAAGAAGTAGATCTTAGATCCAGCCATTTCTCAACACTTTGACTACCACCCAATCTAAGACACCACTGTCTCACCCGTATTTTAGCAAAAGCCTCCTAACTGGGCTTCCTGCTTCTACTCTCTCCCAACTGCCAATTCTTCTAGAGTTCTTAAAGTTAAAAAAAAGCACACATCTACTCAAAATTCCTTACCTTGTCCCTCCAGGCCCTACATGGCCTTGAACCTATCAATCCTCTGACCTCATCTCCTTCTCCCCGCTCCCCCCCGTCCCACTCTGGCTTCACTCCTCTGACTTTTCTTTGAACAGGACAAGCTTATTCTACCTCAACACAGAACATTTGCATTTTCTGTTTCCTTACTTTGCTTATAAGTTTAAATATCAGCTCCTCTTTAGAATTTTGGTCGGCATCCTACTGAAAATAATTTCTCCTTATATACCTTCTCCCATCCCCATCATAATATTGATTATGAAAAATAAATGTGGGATGTTTTAAAATAAAGTATAACTAAAATATTTGGCAACAATATGGAGATGGAAGGAGGATATTACTCAAGAAAAGCACAGATATTTACTAACAAACTCTGATAAAGCAAAAAACTCTCCAAAAACAGGACAAAATACAAAATCATTATGACTCTAAAATAAATTCTTAAGGAAGATACAGTAAAGCACAGACCATCAAGGAGTGAATGTAAGCACATTAAAATGTGAAATGTTGACAGAAGATGTCATAAATAATAATCCACTAAACTACTAAACCCAACAGAAAAATGCACAATGGATATGAATAGGCAGTTTATGAGAGAAGTAATCTAAGTGGTCAGCAGACAAATGAAAAGATCCTCAACCTCACCAGTGACAAGGAAATACATATTAAAACAATAAGATACCATTTCTGTAAGAGACTGGCAAAAATGAAAGAGACTGACATACTAAGGGTGGACAGGATATAAGAAAATTAGAGCTCATGCACATGGTTCTAATGGTGGGAATGTAATTTAAGACACTCATTTTGGAAATAAATTTCTAAATTATCTAGTAAAATTAAACATGACCAAGAAGCTTCTTTTAAAGCAAATGTCCCAGAGAAACTCTGATGCATATGCATAAGAAAATTTCTATGAATGCTTGTAAAAATTGCAAATCATTTAAATGTTCATGAGGAGTAAAACACAGTAATTAAGCTGGAGTAAACCCATACATGACAATATTATTCAAATGTTAAATAATTTAGCTCGGCATGCCTTAATAGGAATAAATCTCAAAACAAAGTGAGAAAACTAATTGTACGTTAG
>NC_043704.1:129185461-129216585 GCF_006229205.1 Suricata suricatta
AGGTAACTGGTACAGAAAGGAAGGTCCTGGCTCAGTTTTTTTGGAATGCTGAGTTTGAGATGTTTACATGTCATGGAAGTGGAGACAACTACAGACAGATGGACACATAGTATTGGGGCCCTAGTGAGTCATCTTCATACTCATGAGTGCAGTGCTTTGGCCAAACAGTGCATTGGCCCCTGGGAATGCCAAATGCGCCAAAAACAGACCTGGACCTCATGAACTCAGTCTGACAGGGAGGAAGGGAGGTAGATCTGTGCTATGATGCCAGTGAGCAAGCCCAGAGAACTACAGAGAATCAGACAAGAAGCATCTTGATGCCTTGGCAGGGAAAGGGTGGGTGAGGGGTGCAGAAAATATTCTTCTAGAAGAGGACTGCTTCAGCCAGTTCTAAAGGACAGGCACTTGATCTCAAGCATGAATGCTCCCTAAGGAAATAAAGATGTTGACAACAGGGGTAGTAGAACTATTGACGAATGCCATCATTTCCAGGAACTAGGCAAATTGCACTGCCTTGGCAACTGCCCCATTAAGTAATTTATACATTAATCTCCAAAGGACACAGAAAGGACTCTGCATTCATTACTTTAAAAACTATCAGAAAAAGAAAATAAATTAAAACAAACTGCAAAATAGGATATGCAAATTCATGTAGTCATTTGTTCATTTAGCATTTTCCAAGGTCACATTTCATCTTAACTCTCCCTGTACTGGTTATGCTCGCTCGCGCTCCCTCGCGCTCTCGCTCCCTCGTGCTCTCTCTCTCTCTCTCTCTCTCTCTCTCTCTCTCCCCCCTCCCTCTCCCTCTCCCTGCCCCCCCCACACACACGACCTGAAAGTCATGGTTTTGCTTTTTGGGAAGAAAAGTCTTTACTTTTTTTAATCATTCAAAAAGTGCTTGGACTTTATAAACTCTCTGAAGTAGACCCAACTATTCCCATTGTATGGATATTAGTACTGAAACTCAAGATTGAGTAACTATCCCAAAGTCACTAACACAAACAGCAGGATTTAGACTCAAATACAATCATCTATTCCTCTTACCACAGTTGCCCCTTGTTTTGAGGAGGTTCTGTGGAAGCAGGCAAACATAGTACAAACATAGTAAAGGTATGAAAAGACCATTGGAAAACTGTATGATTAAGTGAAATGACACAAGGGAAACAAGTGAAATGGCACAAGGGAAAAACAGGTATAGACGTAGAATCTGAAGGAGGAAGGACTATGAATGCCACCTTTAGTGGCAGTGAGTTTTGAGCTAGATTTTGTGTAAGGGATCAAGCTGTTTCGATGGGGAGGGGGAGAATGTGTGGACCACACAGGCAGCCGTGCACTGCTAGTTTAGTGGGAACGAACCAGGGAGAAATAGCTCCTGCAATTTAACAGTTACTTATACCCATGGTTCTCAACTGAGACATTTGGCAATGTCTGAAGAGAGTTTTTATTTTTACTGCTGGACGAGGGGGCAGTGCTACTAGCATCCAGTGGATAGAGACCAAGGATGCTGCTAAACATCCTACCAAACACAGAACAGTCCTCCAACATGAAGAATTCTCTTGACCAAAATGTCATTAGCTGGGAAACTATACAGGTTGAGAAATCCTGACCTACATATATTTACCCCACTGTATGAGGGCTTTCAAGGCAAACAGAACCAATAGGTGTGTGTAGGCTGACGGTCTCTCTGGGCAGTTCTTGCACAGGGTCTCCGTCAGGCATGATATCTAGAGTAGGTGTGTGTGTGTCTATTGAGAGAGAAAAGGACTTGCCTCATGTGACAGTGGGGACTCGCAAATGTGAAATCTTGAGGGCAGGCTGGAAATTCTGAAAGGAGTGGATGTCACAGTTTTGAGTAGGAGGACAGTCTTCCTTTGTAATGTCCAACAGATTCAGAGGAGGCCATTTAAATTATGGAAGGCAAGTTGCTGTACCCAGAGTCCATGGATTTGGAGATTAGTCACTTCTTATAAATCTCTTCACAGTAACATCTTGATTGGTGTTTGAGCAAGGATCTGGGCACCAGAGTCTTGCAAAGCTGACATATATAATTAATCCATCCCACAAATCTAACTTTCAAAATCCTATGAGGCAAAGATTTTATCCTTGTTTTAAAGATGAAGGAAGTACAAAGTAGACTTATGGATGGCCAAGAAACACATCAAAAGATGCTCAACGTAACTCATTAGAGAAATTGAAATCAAAGCCATAATAACATATCATCCCGGCTGCTCTGATAGTTTCTTGCCTTCATTTGCTTATTTATTGTCTATGTCTTTCGATGACCAGACTTTTCTAGAGTCAACACAGCTACGAAGCAGTGGCCGCTCCCACCTCTATGCAACTCACATTCTAGTAGGTTCAAACTAGTCTGATGGGATAAATTGTGTGGAAAACCACAAAATGGAACGCGAGGGGAAAAGAGTAGGGGGCAGTTGAGGGGCTCGGGGTGACGGGAGCAGAAACCCCACGAGAGAGGGGGTGTTGGGGGGGTGCAGGGTGGCACCAGTGCCGGACCCAAGACCAGGCGGCTTCAAGAGAGCCTTGTGCAGAGGGGGACACATGTTATACAAAGTTGCAGCGACTCCAGGCGCCTGGGTGGCTCAGTCGGTTAGGCATTCGACTTCGGCTCAGGTCATGATCTCACGGCCTGTGAGTTGGAGCCCTGCGTCAGGCTCTGTGCTGGCAGCTCAGAGCCTGCAGCCTGCTTTGGACTCTGTGTCTCCCTCTCTCTCTGCCCCTCCCCTACTCGTATTCTTTCTCTCTCAGAAATAAATAAACATTAAAAAGAATGTTAAGAAAAACCTGTCACACCTGTCAAAATGGCTAGACTCAAAAAGACAAGAAACACAAAGTATTGGCAAGGATGCAGAGAAAAAGGAACCCTCTTGCACTGTTGGTGGGAATGCAAACTGGTGTAGCCACTGTGGAAAACAGTATGGAGGTTCCTCAAAAAATTAAAAACAGAAGTGTCGTATGACCCAGTAACACCATTACTGGGTATTTGCCCAAAGAACACAAAAATGCTAATTTGAAAAGATGTACCTATATTTATTGCAACATTATTTACAATAGTCAAGATATGGAAGCAAAGCATCCCAAGTGTCTATCCACAGATAAAGGTATATGCAGTGAAATACTGAGTCATAAAAAGAATGAAATCTTGGGATGCCTGGGTGGCTCAGTTGGTTGAGTGTCCAGCTTCAGCTCAAGTCATGATCTCACAGCTTATGAGTTTGAGCCCTGCATCGGGCTCTGTACCGACAGCTCAGAGCCTGGAGCTGCTTCGGAATGTGTGTCTCATTTCCTCTCTGCCCTTCCCCTGCTCACACTATTTCTTTCTCAAAAATAAAAATTAAAAAAAAAATTTTAAAAGAGGGGTGCTTGGGTGGCTCAGTTGGTTGAACGTCTGACTTCGGCTCAGGTCATGATCTCGCAGTTCATGGGTTCGAGCCCCACATCAGGCTCTGTGCTGACAGCTCAGAGCCTGGAGCCTGCTTCATGATCTGCTCATGATCTGTCTCTGTGTCTCAAAAATAAATAAATGTTAAAAAAAATTTAAAAAGAATGAAATCTTGCCATCTTTGACAACATGGATGGACCTAGAGGGTATTATGCCAAGTGAAATAAGTCAAAGACAAGTATCATATGGTTTCACTTATATGTGGAATCCAAAAACACAAAAGCAAAAAGCAGAAACAGACCCATAAACACAGAAAACAATCCGATGGTTATCAGAGGGCAGGGGAGGTTGGCCAAAATGGGGAAAGGGAGACACAGTCTTCCAGTTATGGAATGAATGAGTCACAGGAAAAGAAGGCACAGCATAGGAACATAGTCAATTGTACTGTGATACAGGGTGACAGATGGCAGCTACACTTGTGGTGAGCATAAGAATGTATAGAGTTGTGGGGTCACCATATTGTATACTTACATCTAATGTAACATTTTGTGTCAACTAAACTTCCATCAAAAAATATACATATATATATGGAAAAAATAAGGATGAAGAAAGTAAAATTCAGAAAAGTTAATGAGTTCTCCCATAGTTGCACAGCTAATACTATTAACAGTTAACATATTTTGAGCACTGTGAGCAAGTGCTATGCCAACAGCTGTTGTTAATCCAATTAAGGTAGCAACTATTTTTATCATCTCCATTTTATAGATGAGAACATGGAGACACAGAACAGCAATGTAAATTTCCCGGAGCCAAACAATTTTTAAGCAACAGAACCAGGATTTGAAGCCCAGCAGTCGGGCTTTAGGTCCCATACCCTAACCTGTGCTCCTCAACAGAATTGCCAGGAGGGCTAATTGAAACAAACTGTGGGGCCCCATCCTGGAGACTGATTCAGTAAGTCTGGGATGGAGCCAAAAACTTGCATTTCTAATAAACTCCCAGTGATACTGATGTGGCATGCCTGGAGACCTGCTTTGAAAATAATCATGCTCAAGTACTATGCTTTAAACGAATTTTCAATATTTATTTTTGAGAGAGAGAGAGAAAGAGAGAGGGAGAGCAAGAGAGGGAGCACAAGTGGCGGAGGGGCAGAGAATCTGAACCAGGCTCCAGGCTCTGAGCCCTCAGCACAGAGCCTGACACGGGGCTCAAACCATGAACTGTGAGATCATGACCGGAGCCCAAGTTGAACATTTAACTGCCTGATCCACCCAGGCGCCCCCAGGTACAATGCTTTAAATAAGGACAAGCCGGACTGGGCCAAGTGCATGCATGCCACAAATATTCCTGAGGTCTTGCTATAGACGAGTGTAGCAGTTCTGGTCACCAATATGTATGTATGTGTGTGTGTGTGTGTGTGTGTGTGTGTGTGTGTGTGTGCGCGCGCGCGCCCGCGCACGTGCACGCATGTGTTGGGGGAATGTTCCATACCTCCAAACATTCTCTCATAACAACTGGGTATCCCATAATCCAACACAATTCTGATACTATCCACCTGGAGGTCATCTCAGTTCCACAGGTTAAGGGCTCAGTCCCACAAAACTCCCCCACCCCACCCCTACTTCAGATGCCAATGGCAAGTCCAAGTTGTTACCTGTGTTCTGACCAACTGCCTATAATGAGAGGTTCCCATGACCCTCTCCTTGGGATCAATTAATTTGCTAGCATGGCTCACAGAACTCAGAGAAACATTTTACTTACTGGATTGTCAGCCTGTTGTGAAAGGTTATAACTCAGGAACGGCCAGATGGAAGAGATTTCATAGGACACGGCATGGGGAAAAGGTGAACTTTAATGCCCTTTAGGAGTGTGCTATTCTCCCAGCATCTCGCCACACGTTCAGCAACCTGGAAGCTCTCCAAACCCAGTCCTGGGGTTTTGTGAAGGCTTCGTTATATGGCACGGTTGATTAGCTCATTGGCCACTGCTGATTGGTATGACCTCCAATCCTCTCCCCTTTCAGAAACCAGTGGGTGGGACTAAAACTTCCAACCCTTCCTTCGTGGTTGGTTTCCCTGACAACCAGCCCCCATTCTCAGGTGCTTTCTGAAAGTCACTTCGTTAACATAATTGGGGCAAGTCCCTTCCACCATAACCCAGTGATTGTGGAAAGGGACTCATGAATAACCAGACACCATTTCACCTTTTACTGCTCAGGAACTGAGGACAAGAGATGAAATATAACAAAAGAGGCTCCCATTGCTCTTATTGCTCGAGAAAATCTAAGGAATTGAGGGGCTGTGAGCCAGGAACTATATGAAAAACAAAATATGTATTTATTATAAGTCACAATATCACACTAGGCAACAGAGATAAAACAATGATAAGCCAATCATGGTCCCTGCCATCAAGACTGCTCCCAGGCCTGGAGGATAAGTCTGTGCAAAAACAGAATGAGAGCAGGCTTTGATGGGGCACCCTACTGGGGACAGAAGGTGCTCCCAGCAGGGGCCCTTCCCCTGGGCATGGAATCAAGGAGGACACCCCAGAAGAAGTGGACGGCTAAACTGAGACTTGATGTAGAAGCAGGAATTAGGAATGTCTAAGGGGGAAAGGAAGTGGGGGTTGGGGAGGGACCAGCATGCACCTGCAGAGGCCCAGACACGAAGAGCTCGCACATTTGGGGAACCAAAGGCAGTTCAGCAAGTGAAGTCACAAGATTTTGCCTCTATCTCCTTGGCACATCATCATACAATCTGTACATCTTCTGTGTTCCATTTTCTTCATCTGAATAATATGGATGAAAGCACTGTATTTCTTGGATTCTAAGTGCACATTTACCCCCATTTTAAAATTCATGAAATCAGAATGTGTATTATTATAGCTTTGCACATTTCCTGCTACATTTCCCCTTCCTTGAAAGCTTTTGGGCAACTGATAGTGTCTCAGTTAGGGGAGCTATTTTTCCCTTACCTACCTCCTAGGGCTAAGAAATTACAGACTACCAAATGAGATTTAAGTGGCTCTCAACCCAGCTGCACTTTAGGATCGCCTGGGGAGAATTTCAACTCTACCATTGCCTCAGCTCCATTGTCAGGAATCCTGATTTAACTGATGCAGAATAGGGACCTGGTGGGTATTTTTCAAAACCCCAGTGACTTTTATCTGTAGCCACGATTGAGAACTGATACCCCCGTATCCCACACCTGGGGGCGGCAAACTACCACCTTCGAGCCCAATCTGACTCTTTGGCTAAGTAAAGTTTTACTGGAACCCAGTAACACCCATACATTTACATGTTATCTCTGGCTGCTTTTACACCACAATGGCACAATGGAATAATTGCAGCAGAAACAGTGTGATCCACAAAGCCTAAAATGGCTAATCTCTAGCTCTCTACAGAAAAGCTTTGCCAACTCTTGTCCTAGGCTGTTTGCTACTCAAGGTGTGGTTCTTGGCTGAGTGTCTTCAGCACGACTGGGGGCTGGTTGGAAATGCTGAATCCCAGCCTTAGAGATCAGCCGATAGTAGAACTAGATCCCCAGATGGTTTGTGCACACATCAAGTAGAGCCCCTGCCCATTTGACTGCTGCCACCCTCTCCAGCCACTTTTTGCCCTGCACCTTTGCTCCTGCGCAGGCCTCATCCTCAAGGCCTTCATTGCAATACTACTTGCACAGGGAGGTCCTCTCCTGTTCTGAGAGATCAGATCTCCTTTGCGATTTTTCTCTCATAGCATATTTTTATTTTTCTTCATGGCACGTCATCTCAAGTTTGTAACTAAACATTCATTTGAGTGTTTATTTCATTAATGTTTGGCCCCTCACTAGACTGGAAGCCTCCGGACGGTGAAATCTGGGTCTCAGGACACAAGAAAGTGCTCTGAAAGGTCCAAAGCACATTGAATGCTGCTTCCTAGAGAGATTAATGAAAAGAGAAAAGGTAATGTTGGAAGTAGCTTGATGGGAAAGAACAGAACCGATTACTATGCAGACCAGGGAGGGTGCAATCTAGAAGGTCTTGGATGATGAGCAGCTAGTAGCATTAATTTCCTCTTTTTGTATTCCAGGGTTAAATATTAGTATTCGATCACACAGAAACACTCAAGTTCTTTGGTAAACCTCTGCAGAGCAAGTATCCAATTTTACCAGCTGTTCATTAAATGAAATACACACACACACACACACACACACACACATATATATATATCTTGGGAATTTAATTAGAAATGCAGCGATCCAAGGATGTGATCATTGCTTGAGAAAGTTACGTTTCAGGCAGCTTTTCCTTTCCAAGAGAACCGAGGAAACTCTTAATTGCATTCTATTCTTTTTTCCCTCTTAATCACAGCTTGCCTTAACTGATTTATTTTTTCAAAATGCCCTTGGGGAGTGAATAGTTTTGAATGGCTAACTTTTTATATGGAGATTATGCACACCAGCTGCTCTTGTCTAAAGCTTCAGTGTCTTTCAGAACAGAACACTGGTCAGATGGCTTAGGACGACTGACTTTGGTTCTACACATAATACTCCCTAAGAGTGGGCTAAGATCAATGGGTTTCCTGGAAAAGAAAACAAGGTCAATGGAGGAAAGAAGAAATGTCACAAATGCAGGTTGCTCCAAAAGCCTCAAAAGTGATTAGAACAATGTTGAGTGCTCCTAAACAAACAAGACACCCATTACGGATTTTTGTAGTATATGTTGGTAATCCCTCCCTCCCCAAATGCAAGAGCATGGTGTTTGGAAGGGGCTCTACTGCAGGAGGTAAAAGTAGCCTGACTGAGGAGTGTGTTGACATGGATTCTAGTCTGAGCTGAGAAACTTTAGGCCAGTCCTTTAACTTCACCTCTCAGAGACTCATTTTGCTCACCTGGAAAATAAGGTAGTTTTAGTATATCTATCCCTTCACTTATTTATAGGCACGGTGTTACATAGCAGGTAGATGACAAAAAGTAAAAGCAGACATGGTCCTTGTGTTCATAGACCTAATAGTCCATTGAGAGAGTTGTTTTCGGAAGAGTTATATCAAGTGTAAAATTACAACTACGTTACATGCTGTCAAGAAGAGATTTCTCTAAGACATCATAGCCAGACCATCGGTTAGTCTGGTCAATGGTACCTTTGAAATGTATTCCAGATCTAACCACTTCTCATCACCTCCCACCACACCTGTACCTCCATTGCTTCTTGACTGGATTACTATACTAAGAGATCTCCATGCTTTGACCCTTAACCTTTCTTCATATATTCTTGACACAGCAGTCAGAGGGATCTTTGAAGGCCACACATGAGGTCAGTATCTCCCTGTTCAAAATCTCCAATGACTTTCCATCAGGGTTAAACTCCTATACCAAATATATGGCTGATAGAATCTCCATGAGACTGGCCAGGCCCCACAAGCTCCAATCTCTCCTCTTCACTCTGCCTCTTGTCCTCTCCACTCCAGCCACACTGGCCTCCTTGCTCTTCCTGAACATTCCAAAGTTGTGTCTGCTTGAAAACATTCTTTTCTTTCCCCCAAGGGAGCCTTGTTTCATTCCTGTGTTCACCCAGGTCTCTGCCCAAATGTTACCTCCTCAGAGAGGCAATCTCCCATTTCCTCAGAGCCAGTAACTGACTCCTTAAACAACTGTTTTTTTTTCCCCAGTATTTAACACTACCTGGAAGTTATTTGTGGACTTCTTCATTGTTTATATCCTACCTATAGGAGGGGGGATTTTGTCCATCCTATTTTCCATCACCTAAACTAAGGCTTATACACAAAAAGGTGCTTAACGTATTTTTGGATTATTATATACTGTGATAACATATAATAGGGAAAACTGATAACTCAGGAAAGGCTTCCTTAAGGGACTGCTGTTTAAGCCAGTATCTAGAGGAATGGTGAGAATTAACTCAGCCAAGAGGGGTGTGGTGCACCAGAAGGAAGGTAAACTTGTGTAAAGTTCCTGTGGCAGGAAGGAGAACAGCGTGGTCAAAGATCAAAGAAAGTCAAGTATGAATAGAACACAGAGCAAAGCATGGCACCTGATGAGGCTGGAAAACAACTGGCCAATGCATGGCTTTGCAGGATCTATCTATGATTTCTGTCCTTATCCCAAGATGAGTGGGAAATCACCAAATGATTTTAACTGTGGGGAAGGATGGGGGAAGAAGCAATCACTTTGTTTAAAAAAAAAATAAAACAGTTGAAATAATTTAAAGATCCATTTTTGCTCTGAAATTCTAGGATTCTATGAAAGTCAAATAGAAAATTAGAATGGACTTTTGAAATACTAACCAAGGTCAATTTCAGTGACAGAGAATCAAGCTACTGAGTTTGTAGCTACTCAAACATCATCTTTGAGACTTTATGTTCATGCTGAGTTCAGCACTCTTCCTTTCTTCCCTCACCTAAAAAAAAGAGTCAAGATTTCTACTTACTAATAAAACTATGACTTCTGAAATATTGTTCTAACCATGCAGGGGTCTAAGTTGAGCATCAACAATGGAAGCTTCTAGGCTTATGAAGCACACGTTTTTTAGCTTACTCAGCCAAATAGGTTGCAGTGTCAAGGCCTGGGTTAGCACATCCTGAATTCAAATCCTCCACTGGCCAGCAACTGATGCAACTTGAAACTTCACACCTCATCTGTGGAAAGATGATGATGATGGAATTTTCCTCACAGAGTTGTTGTGAGGATTAAATGTGATAATGTGTATAAAGCGCTTAATAAGTCCTGAGGTCATTGACATAACCCCCTTGACTGGAGCATTCAAAGATCTGGCAGGTGAACTGGGAGCCAACCATCTCCCTCCTTCTACTTGGGCTGGTTCTGGCCAGGTCACCTCCTGCTTACAGGCCAAAGCTAGTGACATGGCTACAGCTCTGAATGAAGGGCACATGCCTCCTTTCTCAGTAAGAGTTTAGCAGATATGCAATGTATAAAATCAAAACCTCTCTTTCAGTGTCCAATGTGCTACCCAACTCAATAACTTTTACAGCTGCTAACTGAGATGACAATGGAACACCTATGCCTAATTGTAACTTTCTCCATGAAGAAGTTGAAAGAATTGATGGGGCACTGAGGAATAAAATAAAGGAAGAGACAAATGAAAAGCCTCAAGTTTTAGGGAGAAAACAAGTACCTAACTAAAGTATTTTGCATCTAGGGATACATATTTATGGATTGATGAGGTGGGTCTCTAATGGACAACACCATCAACCATCAAATTACCTATTATTCTGACTATATATATATTTACCTATTATTCTGACTATATATATATTAGTCTATATAATGACTGTTAATCACAAATGACAACATATGCCCAAATTGTTGGGATATGTAGAAACAAAGGGGGTTTACAAATTTTGTGTGTTGAAGATAGGCAGACCACCTGTGGCTGGTGAGCTTGAAAGCATTTGCTATAGGCATAAGTATGCCAAAGTAGTAATTTACCAAATAACACCTAAAAATCTTTAAATTGTGCTGATAGCTCTCTGAGGTGCTATTACTCTAATTTCCAACTCATTTATGTATTTAACTTGCTTCTCACTAGTAACGCAAAAAGTTATTTGCCTTATAATCATTGGCCAGTGCAAATTCATTAATTTGTTTAGTATATGCCTCTACCCAGTTAAATCACCTACAAACATGCATCAGGGTTTGTGAACATTTTCATGATAGGCCCCAGGTGGCCCAACAATTAGGCCCTTACTGGTGTTGCTACAGGATCATGAAAATAATCATGGCAAAGGGGGTGGGGGGAATCAAGAAGGAATTGCAGTTGGGAATAGTTTTCTAAGGCAAAGCTCTTGGATAAAGCTCCTCTATTTAGAAACTGGATTAATGGCATTAATCCAGGGAATGCAGATGTTGAAGCTTGAGGACAAGGATTATTTGGAAGAAACTATGTGAAGGAATTAGATGCCATTATATATTATTGTACAAATTTCATTTCCAAAAACACACTCCACGCACAGTTTGAAAGGACATCTGACAAGCAGGATGATTTTAGATAAATGACACTTTCTTTCCACTGGGTTCCACTCAAAGCCCTTCACATGGCAAAGTGCCCTTTTAACTTATACCTCCTAAAATGTGGCCTTTACTGTCTCAGAACACCAGAGGATCAAGACACATAGTACCTATGAAATTATAGGTATTCAAAGAAACTACTACTTACTGAGAGCCAACTATGTGCCAAGAACCAAATATCCATAATCTCATCAAGTCTCGCTAATCATCCTATGCTTGGATATGGTTTTTACTTTAGATGAGGAAAGTAAAGTCCAGAGACTTATGAGACTTGCCCATGGTCATCAGCTAGTAAGAAATCTAATCTCAGCTCATTTATTCAAACAACAGATATAGCTACTAAGTGGCTAGCCCTGAAGATAGATAGCCTGGTGATCATGGAAGATGAAATCATCCAGTTTCATGGGAGAGCAAGATAACTGGAAGCCTAGGGCACCGTGGGAACCCAGGGCAGGGTACCTCACCTACTAGACATGGTCCAGTAACACTTTTCAAGGGATGGACATATTAGCTGAGACTTCAAGGAAGACAGGGAGTTAGCCAGATTCAGAATCTGGAGAACACTGTGTAAGGTAGGGGGAATCCAAATGCAAATAGCAGGAGGTAGGAGACAGCAAGGTCTTTTTAAAGAATTGGTGGGTGAGAAGAGAAATAGAAAGGCATGAGGCAGCAGAAGTAGATAAAGTTAGACTGTGGGATGATTCTCAGCCATGGTAAGGACTTTAGATTTTATCCAAAGGCACTGAGTAAACAGAGGAAAATACAGGTTTTAGGAAGCTCACTAAGGCTGAAATATGGAGGCAGTAGGTGTGCTAGAAGGTAGTTGTTGTCTGGGGGAAAGAAAAGATGGTGTTTGGGAACTAGAAGCACATGTGATAGGGAGATTTTTTGGAATTGTTAGGACTAGGAGATTGATGATGGGGTTGTTGAAGAGGGCTGAGAGGAGGACAGGCCTTCAGGGCGACTCCAGAGTCTCCCGGTGGAGCCACTGGCTTGTGCCATATATAGGAAGAGGGGAAGTTGTGTGGATAAGACAGTAAATACCATTTGGCACTTATTGGGTTTGGAATGGAAGATGTTCAAGTGCATTGTGGGCAGTGAGACATCTGGGTCTGGAGTTCTGAAGAGAAGTCTGGCTTGGGGGGATGGATTAGGACGTACCTGGCAAGTGTATGGATAATTTTATATATCATCTTGATGGAGCTAAGGGATGGTAAAACATTATTTCTGGGTGTATCTGTGAGGTGTTTCCAGAAGACATTAGTATTTGATTCAACAGAATGAGTAAAGAAGATCACCTTCCCCAAAGCAAGTGAACATGATCCAATCCACTGATGGCCTGAATAGAATGAAAAGGAAGAGGATGGGCAAATGTGCTCTTTTTGCTTGAGCTGGAACATCCGTTTACCCCTGCCCTCAGACGCCGGCACTTCCGGCTCTCAGGCCTTCAGTCTCGGACTGAATTACACTACTGGCATTCCTCGTTTTCTGGTTTGCACTAGGACTTCTCGGTTTCCATAATTATGTGAGCCAATTCCTATAATAAATCTCCTCTTACATATTTCTATATATCTAATGATCTGGTTTTTCTGGAGAACTCTAACACTGTAAGCAAATAGTGACCAAACCTGAGGGAGAGATTGGATCACCCAGCGGAAATATAGAGGCCACTTCCATCTTTACAGAGCATGTATTTCAGTTGCTTCTCATAACCTGCAGAATACACTTTTTCTCTAACAATGGGGTCCCCTGAGTCCTTACTAATATCTCCCTCCATGTCCCCGCAACACAGCTCTCAAAGGGCTGATGGGAATCCAGGATTGGGTCTTGGCCAACAAACTCACTGTCCCAGATACCAGTGAACTACCACTGGCTAGGGGAAAAACTCTTTTCTTTAGTGCGGAGAGCAAGAATTCCATTCTTGATTCAATTTTTGGCTTGAGTGGAATCTGCAGTACACTTATACCTAAGACTGCACTTACTGAAATAGCTAACAAACTTATGGTAGGTTGGGTTTCCCCAAAAGCAGATTCTGGACTATAATTTGTGCAATTACTTTATTTAGGAAGTGATCTCTGGAAGCACTGGTAGAGGAGCAAGGGAGTGAGGCAGAGAAAGGAAGGAAGCCAATGGAGAATTATTAGTGGACAGATAGTTGTCATTCTGGGCAGCTGGAGATCATTCCCTTGGGCGCCTCTGGAAGAATGTATAGGTCATACCCCAAGGGGTGCCTCACCCAAGGGGTGAGAAAGCTAGGATATTCACCAGTTTATATGTATTATTGGGTGAGGGGTTGCTCCCTGGAGTGTTAACTCCCAGGACCTTCTAGCCTATTCCACATGGCTCAGGCATGCGCCCAAGGCCAGAGAAAGCCCTCAACTCTTCAAAAGGTGCTTGATGTAAGAATGCTGCAGTGTTTATCAAAACAATGAAAGCAGAGAGAATCGGGGTGGGGGTGTGCTCTGAGGTCACCTGCTAGCCAGTGGAGAAAAGCCTGGACAGGAGAGAAATCTGCTTCAACATGTAACATCATCTTAGTATTATAGAGTCTAACTGTCCCAGAAGTAAATGTGCTTGTAGAGTTAACTACACATGACGGCGCTGGTGGGGTGGGAGTACCAAAAGATGGCACATGGACCATTTGACACACTGTGGGATTATTTTCCACCAAATGGTAATAGCCAAATGTGACTATGACTTGCTCATGATCTTCAAAGTTCTATTGTATTTGGACTCATGTATTGGAGACTTTTAGTCAGAATTTCTTGCCAAACATTAATCAACTTGTTTTTAAAGAACTCAATAAGTGATTAGCTTATGGTTTTTCAAGCCAACACAAAAGCCTTTGCCAACTAAGTCTGGCAAAATCTTTCCCCTCTGAAGTCTAGGATACAGTACTTAGAGCATTACAAAAACATTTTAGAGCCAAATCAATACCCAATCCTTAGTTGTAAATGGTTGGAGAATGGTTAAATGTATATTTATTATGTCTTTGTGACTCAAAGGAAATGTTGAGGCTGCCATTCATAATACAAAGTTAGTCTGTATGCTGTATCTTTCTTCTTTTCCCCTCTGTTGCTTGAGCTTTTGGGAAAAAACTTTCTATTCATGGCAAAATTAAACCAGTAAATCTCCTTGAACTTGTTATTTGGAAACATAAAAAAGTATTAGTTTTTAGGTTTATCTCAGTCAGTGAAGACAACTCATAAAGGTCAGATTTATAGTCAGTTGCTTTTTGCTTTAGCAAAACTGAAGGTCAGAAGCGGAGACACAAGCAGAGGTCACACCGCCTCCTTTATCTTGCCTGAGGTTTTGCATGTCCGTGGATTTTCGAAGTGAAACTGCTCCAGATGTACACGAGACGCACACTGCAGCCAGACTTTTGAAATTTCAGGTCACTCATTTATCGCTTGTTCACTGAGTATGTACGAGTGCCAGGTACTGTGGAAGCAAGTGTTAAGGATACTGACAAATTAAGAGCTCTTTTCTTGTGTACATGCTTTATGTTAGCCAAACAGAATCCATTTTTATTGATTCCCTTCCAAATTCCCCTGCCAGGGCCTTGGGGTCACCCCAAGAGAAGGCAAGTTTGGAAGGAAAGCGGGGAATTGAGACAGGGAATGAGACCAAGTCTCTCTAACTATGCTTTCTTCATTAAAGAGTTGGCCTTCAGTTAACTGCTGTTTTATACATGATCCTCTGTGCCTTTTTTATATATAAATTTTTTTTAAATTGTTTGTTCATTTTTGAGAGATAGAGAGACAGATAAGAGTATGGGTGTGGGAAGGGCAGATAGAAAGAGGGAGACACAGAATCCGAAACAGCTGTCAGCACAGAGCTCGACACAGGGTTCAAACTCGGGAACAGAGAGATCATACCCTAGGACTAAGACAGATGCTTAACCGACTGAGTCACCCAGGTGTCCCTGTCCTCTGTGCCTTTTAAATTCTTCACTCCCTTAAAGAACTTCAGGTTGATTTCGTGTCTTTATCTGAAAACTCTGATAAGGTAAAACCTTCCTGCTGAAAGCAGAAAGGCATTTTTGTTATCACAGTCATCATCCAAAGAAACTGAAACACCGAGTGCACTTCTCACAGCCTTCTGATTGTAGGAACAATTTGACTTCTCTAGAAAAAAAATTCCTGAAATTGTAAAGCATAAGATATGAAGACATACACAGTGAAATCAGGGAGGGCATAACTCTCAAACATTTCTTCCAGGACAGCAGCATGCCTGAGTGATAGTCTTTCCTTAAATGATCTCTACAAACTGGAGCACTTCCAGGGGAAACGGGAGATTGCAATGTTTGGTGAGTTATGCATTTCTGTTAATCATGTTATACTCCATGGAAACAAGGTGTCTCGGTGAGGTCAAAACATGGGATAAAATTGGGCTCAACACTAACTGAATTCTTTGGAACACTCCTATTTGCCTTGATCTGTAAGTGCTACCATCACCATCACTGCCACTTTCATTTATTGATAATGTCTGGCATTATCTAAGAATCTTCTTTTTCCCACACATCCCCGGGAGGTATCACCGCTCCACATGACAGGTGCAAGAAGCCTCAGAGAGATTAAATGAGTGTCCCAGCTGGTCTGAAACTTGAATCTAGAGTTGTTTCAGAGCAAAGCTAAACCACTTTAAATTTTTACTTTAAATAATAAGGACAACATCAAAAAGGTCAGGAAGAAAGGAAAAAAAATATTGGCCAACATCTGATCTCACTGGAAAAGTCTTATATATTCATGATACTCATAAAGGTAGTATAGAAAAATCGAATCTTCATACTTACTTCTTGGGACTGTAGAAGTGAAAACTCTTGGGTCATAAAAACATCCTTATTAGTCTGGACCACTTTTATTTATTTACAGAGGGTACAGGTAGCAATCACAAATTTTTTCAAAATTCTAGCATTGGGGATATTTACTGTCAGGGAATTTTTTTTTCCAGTCATTTTGAAGACTGTTTCAGACATTATACTGCATACCATACTATATACATAGATGAATAAATAACACACCAACTTTTATTCACGATTCTTATACTGTGACCTTCATTTGGTGACATGATTAGCTGTTCTTAACACTGTCTATGCAAATAAATTAATAAATAAATAAATCTTTTCTTTATAAACATTCCAACGATTCAAACTTTCCTGAAATTCAAACTATCTGAAGGAAATAGGAAAAATGGAAATTGCAAGTATATTATATTTAACAACGGCCTTTTTAAAAGAATCATTTCACAAGAACATTTAGTAAAAATAAAAAGCTTTTATCACTAAAAAAAAAAAAGCTGAAGATGGGCCTTCAGTGTTTCACATAAAATCTTTTACATAAATCATAAAGTTTGATTTCACGCTGCACAAGGTCTGAAATCACACGGACTTCCTAGTGGCAGAAAAGCTTTCTTTTCAGGTTTTCTTGGGCATTCTAATATTTTGGGATAAAGTGAGGGACGAGGAAGGAAACTGACAACTTTTATAAAGAAAAAATTTTAGGGCCACGTGTTTTAAATCACTTTATGTAGACTTTTATGAAGGTGATCTCATCTATGCGGACACTGAACAGTAAGTTTACGTCCTTGCATCCTTGAAGCGGCATCCTTGAAAATTTCATATTAAAAACAGTGCTCATTAAATAGATCCTTTAAAAAGCAACATGACTGTTGACTCTGTAACTATAGAAATTCTTAACAAAGGACTTGTAATATTCTTGTATCTCAAATCTTAATGACTTCTGCCAACATCTTCGATATTCCTCATCAGCATCACCACCCCTCACCCCTACCAAAACTTTTTCCCTCACTGGCAACGATCATTTTTAAATATCTCCATAGAGTAGATACTTAGAAGTAGATATGAGAAATTTTAACCACGAAGCGAAACAGAAGAAATCCCTTTCTTGTTCCAATGTTCTTCCCTCTTCCTGCCTGACTCTTCCCCTCAACAAAATTATTTGAACATTTGATATTGAGCCAGGTAGTTGGGGTTCCACTCACTGCAAGATGTTACTGGGCATTCACAAATGGGTGCATTTTTTCCCCTGCTTTCTCCCCTCTCCTGAGCCAACAATAAAAAACCCAACCATCTTTAATGAATTTGGATGAGGTACAGAAGCAAAACCACAGACTGGGGCTGCAGAGACTTGGGAGTGGCCTCCCCGACCCAGGCTGGTTAACCTCATTCATCCCTCCCCGTAGTCCTGGGTGGCTGCCACACGCCAGCCTTGTGCTGGGCTAGGGGACAGTGTAAGGTCCCTGAGGCACCTTTCTGGCTTCAAGGCGCACAAGTGTGCAGTGGAGGACACGGCAGAGAGTGACAGCTAAGCATGCTGTATGTTTGCCTACAGAGGGATGCAGGAAACTAGAAGATGGGATGAGAAGGGCTAACTGCTTGTAGGATGTGAAAAACGGAAGGAGACGATTTTGAGTTTCTGAAATTCACTTCTTTCCTTTTCACCACAGTCTTCACGCAGCTGCCCCTCCATCTGGCCGGTCCCTCCCCTGCAACTACTAACCACTTACAAACGGCTTCAGGACTTACCTCCGGGAAACTTCCACGCAGTCCTCAGCCCTGCACTTGACAAGCCCTGCGTGGGTTTCCTCCCCGCGCGCGCGCACTGAGCGCACGGAGCGCACCGCCGGGAGTACCACCGACCGCGGGAGAACGGTGGGGACCCCGGGAACCTGGGACGGAGCAGGAGACGGCGCGGGCAGCCTCTCGCCTCCCGGTGTCCCGCAGGCGGGCGGCAGCTCCCGCGTCCCTCCTTACCGCTATATAAACGCTTCTCCCCGCCCCGGCCCGACCCTTTCCCGCCCCGGCGGCCCGGGCCCAGCGCACGTCCCCTGGGAAGGGGGCGGGGGGCGAAAGCGGGAGTTGGGGGTTAGGGAGACTGTAATTGCCCCACCGACTTCTCCCCTATAGGGAACCTTGACCCTGGGCTCTAGACCCTGGGAGGATGAGGGCGGGGAGATTGGCGCGTTCACCGTGCGCGCCTTCTCTGCGCCTAGCGGATGGATAGTGAGCGAGATCAGAGGGCAGAAAGACTGCAGCTCTGCTCCTACTGTTGGAACTGTCGCTTGGCGGCTTTGTCTGTGTTCTAGGGTCTTCCTGACGGAGGCAGGGGCCAGAAAGAGCCCCAGAGTCTTTGGACGATGGGAACTTCCTCTTGGCTGGGAGTGGAGTCCATCCACTTCCATCTTGGCTGGGAGCAGGTCCCAATGTTGAGGTCAAGCGCCATCGGGGACCTCACTCAGAATTGAGGGTCTAGAGAATATCCTTGAATTCTTTTCGTCTAATGACTTTTTATTGCTCACTGTCCATTCCATTATCTATCCATTTATTCGTTTATCAAATATTTGAGCACCTACTTTGTGCTATTAGGCGCTTGGGATACAAAACCAAGTCTGGTTTTTAGCTGATGGTCTCAACGGGAGGCCAGACATGGAAACAGGATATTGGAACAGAAAAAGGGAACTTCATTCCACCTTGGAAGGCCAAAAGAAGCTTCTTTGAGGAAATCAAGTCCCAACTGAAATCTGAAGAGGGAGCTAAGCACAAAAGCAGGGCAAAGAGCTTGCCACTCAAGTGGATCAGCAGCTGCAAAGGCTGAGAAGACAGAGGGAGCAATGCCCTTTCTTCTGTGGAACCAAGAGTGTTTATTTTTTAAAATCTTCTGTTTATGGTCATCCTAAGTAAAGAAAAAATTTAAACTTAAAGACTGGTAATCTTGTAAGTCATAGAACTGGCACCTGAACACAAGCTTCCTTTTATAGCATCGACTGCCAGCTTGACAGATGACAAGTTCAAAACAGACTATTCCCACGCAATGGGGAGTTCTTCTGGAATCTGAGGCAAAACTTCAAGTCTCAGACCACCACCAACTGCAGCGTTGGCCAGGCCGTTAACCTCAATTTCTTCCCCAGTGGAATGTAAACAGTAAGGCAATTTCTCATGTGCTTTATTCAGTGCCCTGGGTCAGGGGACTTCATATTCCATTTCACAGATATGGCAGAGCAGCACCAGGACAGATGACTTCAAAACTGTGACTCTTCCATGAGCCCTTTGGCTTCAGTGCAAGGGAAGTTGGAAGAGTATTAGAACAACAACAACAGAAACAGCAAACATTGGAACATCTCAAATTATGATTGCTTTTACCTAAAATGAGCAAAAGTCCTCAATTCAAGTTCTCATTTTCCGATACAGTGTTATATTTTTAAACAATATGCTTCAAAACACAAGTGTGTTTTTCTTATTCTAGGTTATTACTGAAAATAGTAGATGTAATTCCTCATGGCAGGGGTTTTAGCCAATTACCAGCCCATCCCAAGCTCCTTTTGAAGTGTACCCCACATACAAAAAATGCCCATTCTATTTTAGCCCTATTGGTAGAAAGGCAGCTGGGAGTCACATGCCTGTGACTCATGGCCCAACCAGGATCAATGATCACAGCAGTTCAATGAAAAGGCTTGATAGCACTGCCTTAAAAACAAGCCAAGTCCCCTGACCTCTTGTTTTGGGGCATCTCAAATCCCCTCTGTCTTCTGTCTTGGATCTTTTGATGTCCAAACTAATTTTCATGACTGGTTCAAACTTGAACTATCGCCCAAAGAATTAGGCTTCCTTTCACCTTGACTACAGCAACAAGGCAGAGAAAGGAGAAATGTCTTATAAATGCAGGTGGTTGCCTAGACTGAACTTAGTTTTACCCATCATGCAATCCTTGATTTCCAGAGAAATGATAGCCATCCTATGATCAATGATAGAGAAGTAACCAGTGTTCTTTGCTAGATTTCCGGAGCTTTTTATGGGGCATCTGTAACTTAAGTGGAAGTGTAGGTGCCGTATACACTTGAATGGGCTTTTGGAGCCCATGACAATTTCATCAAAACTGGACATTAAGTCCATCACCTGATGAATGGATCAAGAAGATGTGGTATGTATACACAATGGAGTACTACATGGCAATAAGAATGAAATCTTGCCATTTGTAGCAAAGTGGTTGGACCTCAAAGGTATCATGCTGAGTAAAATATGTCAGGCAGAGAAGGACAGATACCATATATTTGCACTCATAGGCCTAACAGGAGAAACCTAACAGAGGACCATAGGGAGGGGAAGGGGGAAAGAGAGTTGGGGAGAGAGAAGGATGCAAATCATGAGAGACTATTGAATTCTGAAAACGAACCAAGGACTGAAGGGGGAGGGGGTGGGGGAAGGGGGTGATGGTCATGGAGGAGGGCACTTGTGGGGAGAAGCACTGGGTGTTATATGGAAACCAATTTGACAATAAACTATTATTAAAAAATAAAATAAAATAAAAACTTCCCATAAAGGAAAAAAAAACTGGACATTAATTACACCAGAAGACAAAGGCAATCATTAACCTAAGCCATATACATGAGCTGGTTTGCCATGACTGTGCTGGAACTTTGGGAGCCTTGTCCATTCATACTTAAGACTTTGGGAGGAAGTCAGACTGGTAGGATCCATGCTGACTTCTGAGATGTGTCCATACTTCAACACAGCTGGAGCTGTCTTCTATTTGATCTTTGAAAGTCTAATCTTTTCTTTCACCTTCTCCACTCCTGCCAATTAATCTTTCATTCTTCTGACATAAGGATCCTTCTAAACCACAAATCTCACTAATCACTCATCTGATTTAATGCTATAAAGTGCTCTCCACTGCTGGGAGAGCAGAGCCCAAACTTTAGGCACTTTATCTCTTTCCCCATTCTTCCTTCTTGCCTTATGTCTTTCCACCCTGCCACAGTCCTACCTCTAATCATGAGCTCCACTGCCCTAGTAATGATGCACATTGAATGATCTCATGCTGCTTTCATATCTCTTGCCATTGTCAAGACTGTTTCCTCTGTGTTTATTTATTTATTCAGCAATATATATATCGCTTACTAGGGACCAGGCACCGTGGAGGATTGAAATTATTTGTATGATGATAATCTGTATGTTTTTGTCACAAATTAGAATGCTTAATCCAGGGATCTTATTTGGTTTACTAGGATTTGTTTGTAAAACATGTTTTAAATACCTACTACGTGGTAGATACTGTATTAGACATCAGAATGCAATCAGCCATACTATCTGCCCTTAGGATTTCAGAGCCTAGTATTGGAATTGGATAAGTCATCTAATTATTAATGTGATAGAGGTCTGTATGTACTGGAAATTATGGGAGAGACCTTGGGAAAAAAAAGGTGATGCTTGAGATAAACATCGAACCTGGGGTTGAGTGAGGAAGGTGGAGTGTGGATAGCGAGGTAGAGGGAGCAGTGTGTATGAGAGCATGGAAGTCAACAATGGCTAAATAGCGAAGGGGCACTCTGTGAAATGAGGCTAGAGAAGTACGTGGGGGTAGGTGGTAGACGGGATGTGAATGAATGAGTAGGTGAGTGGGAGGAGTCCAGGAAAACTCCCAGGCTTCTGGCTTGCAGCAATGCAGGGGTAACACCATTTACTGAGATAGTGAACATAAGAGGAGGAGATTTGAGGACGAAGGTAAAGAAAAATAGTTCTAATTTGACCGTTTTGAGCTGGAGATATCTGGGAGCTGTCCAAGTTGTGATACTTATTGGCCAAATGGATACATATAGGTCTTGGGCTGGGACTGAGGTCTCAACTGGAGACATGGATTTGGGTTCATCATAAAAGTGATAGCCAAAGCCACAGAAGTGTCTGAGGTGGTATAGGAAGAGTTCATGTATTCATCATTCATTAGAGATATTCACTGGGCACCTAGTATTTGGGAGTTACAGTCCTAGAACTTGAGGACACATCAGGGAACAAAATAAACAATATTCCTTCTCCTCTGGTGCTTGAGGGAAGAAGACTGGGAACATCTTACATCACATATCTCCTAGATGGCAGGAGAAAATTACAATTTTAATGCAGTGAGAAGACCGATTTGAACAGTCTTTTTTTTTATGCTGGAGCTATATTTTATTTTTTATTTATTTTTATTAGTTTATTTTTTGTTTACATCCAAGTTAGTTAGCATACAGTGCAACAATGATTTCAGGAGTAGATCCCTTAATGCCTCTTACCCATTTTTCCCATCCCCTCTCCCACAACCTAGCAACTCTCTGTTCTCCGTATTTAAGAGTCTCTTATATTTTGTCCCTCTCCCTGTTTTTTTTTTTAATTTTCATTTCCCTTCCTTTATGTGCATCTGTTTTGTATCTTAAATTTCTCATATGAGTGAATCGTATGATATTTATCTTTCTGACTCACTTCACTTAGCATAATACCCTCTAGTCCCATTCACGTAGTTGCAAATGGCAAGATTTCATTCTTTTTTATTGCCAAGTAATACTCCATTGTATATATAAACCACATCTTCTTTATCCATTCATCTCTTGATGGATATTTGGGCTCTTTCTATACTTTGGCTATTGTTGATAGTGCTTCTATTGGGGTGCATATGCCCCTTCAAAAAGCATACCTATATCTCTTAGATAAACAGCTAGTAGTCCAATTGCTGAGTTTTTGGGTAGTTTTATTTTTAATTTTTAAAGGAATCTCCATACTTTTTCCCGAGTGGCTGCACCAGTTTGCATTCCCACCAGTAGTTGAAAAGAGATCCTCTTTTTCTGCATCCTTGTCAACATGTCATTTCCTGAGTTGTTCGTGTTAGTCATTCTGACAGGTATGAGGTGGTGTCTCAATGTGATTTTGATTTGTATTTCCTAGCTGATGTTGACCATTTATTCATGTATTGGTTGGCCATCTGAGTGTCTTCTTTAGAGAAGTGTCTATTCTTGTCTTTTGCCCATTTCTTCACTGGAATATTTGTTTTGGGGGTGTTGAGTTTGGTAAGTTTTTATAGATTTTATCTACTAACCCTTTAGCTGATATGTCATTTGCAAATATCTTCTTCCATTCTGTCGGTTGCCTGTTAGTGTTACTGATTGTTTCCTTTGCTATGCAGAAGCTTTTATCTTGATGAGGTCCCAATAGTTCATTTTTGCTTCTGTTTCCCTTGCTTCCAGAGACATATTGAGTAAGAAGTTGCTGCGGCTGAGATCTAAGTGGTTGTTGTCTGCTTTCTCCTCTAGGATTTTGAGGGCTTCCTATTTTATGTTTAGGTCTATTTTGAGTTTATTTTGTGCAGGTTCATTTTTCTGCATGTCACTGTCCAGTTTTTCCAGCATCACTTGCTAAGGAGACTGTCTTTATTCCACTGGATATTCTTTCCTGCTTTGTCATAGATTAATTGTCCATATGTTTACGGGCAGTTTCTGGGTTCCCTATTGTGTTCCATTGATCTGAGTTTTCTTGTGCCAGGACCATACTATCTTAATGATTACAACTTTGTAATACAGCTTGAAGTCCCAGATTGTGATCCCTCCAGCTTTGCTTTTCTTTTTCAAGATTGCTTTGGCTATTCAGGGTCTTTTCTGGTTCCATACAAATTTTAGGATTATTCATTCTAGCTCTGTGAAGAATTCTGGTGTTATTTTGATAGGGATTGCATTGAATATGTAGATTGCTTTCGGTAGTATTAATATTTTTAAAATTTTTTAATGTTTTATTTATTTTTGATACAGAGAGAGACAGAGCATGAGAGGGGGAGGGGTAGAGAGAGTTGGGGACACAGAACCGGAAGCAGGCTCCAGGCTCTGAGCTAGCTGTCAGCACAGAGCCTGACACGGGGCTCGAACCCACAAATGTGAGATCTGACCTGAGTCGAAGTTGGAGGCTTAACCAACTGAGCCACCCAGGCACCCCGGTAGTATTAATATTTTAACAATATTTGTTCTTGCAATCCAGGAGCATGGAATATTTGTTCCGTTTTTGGTGCATCTTCTTCAATCTCTTTCATAAGCTTTCTCTGGTTTTCAGTGTATAGATTTTTCACCTCCTTGATTAGCCTTATTCCTAGGTATTCTATGAGTTTTGGTGCAATTGTATATGGGATCAATTTGTGGACTTCTCTTTCTGTTGCTTCATTATTGATGTATAGGAATACAACTGATTTCTGTGCATTGATTTTATATCCTGCAACTTTGCTGAATTTATGAATCACCTCAAGCAGTTTTTTGGTGAACTCTTTTGGATTTTCCATATAGAGTATCACTCTTCATCTGTGAAGAGTGAAAGATTGACTTCTTCCTGGTCAATTTTGATGCCTTTTGATTCTTAGTGTTGTCTGATTGCTGAGGCTAAGACTTCCAATATATTGTTGAATAACAGTGGTGAGAGTGAATATCCCTGTCATGTTCCTGACCTTAGGGGGAAACTTAGGCTCTAAGTTTTTCCCCATTGAGGATGATCTTAGTGGTGGGTCTTTTACATATTGCTTTTATGATCTTGAGGTATGATCCTTCTATGCCTACTTTCTTGAGGGTTTTTATCAAGAAAGGATGCTGTATTTTGTCCAATACTTTCTCTGCATCTATTGAGAGGATCATGTGGTTCTTGTCCTTTCTTTTATTGATGTGATAATCACATTGATTATTTTGTGGATATGGAACCAGCCCTGCATCTCAGGTATAAATACCACTTGGTTGTGGTGAATATTTCTTTTAAATTCTTGTTGGATCCAGTTTAGTATATTGTTAAGGAATTTAGCATGCATGTTGATTAGGGAAATTGGTCGGTAGTTCTCCTTTTTAGTGGAGTCTTTGTCTTCTTTCGGAATCAAGGTAATGTTGATTTCAAAGAATGAGTTTGGAAGTTGTCCTTCCATTTCTATTTTTTGGAACAGATTCAAAGAAATAGGTGTTAGCTCTTATTTAAATGTTTGGTAGAATTCCTCTGGAAAGTCATCTGGCCCTGGACTCTTATTTTTTGGGAGTTTTTTTTTATTACTAATTTCATTTCTTTCCTAGTTATGGGTCTGTTTAAAGTTTCTAATTCTGGGGAGCGGCAAGATGGTGGAGAAGTAGGGAGCTCTTTGTTCTCCACCCACCCGCAACTAGCAAACTGAGAAGGACCAAAGCGACTATATTCTGATCTTCAAGAACAGAGGTGCGCGCACAGAGTCCTTATAGTTGACAGCCTCAGGGATGCTTGAGTGAGTGCGAACTGGGACCAGAGGTGCTGAGGGAAGGGATGGGAGGGCCGGCCCAAAGTGGAGCTGGGAGAGAGAGTGCCCAAAAAAGGTAGTGCCAGGCCGCAGAGGGCCGTGTGTGCAGAAGCAGCCAATTAGAGCTGCGAACAAAATGGACTATGAATCAGCGTGCAGAGAGACCATTTGGAGCCGCAAGGAAAATGGCCATGGACAGCAGTGGAGAGCCGAGGGGAAGAGAAAGAGAGACTGAAAACACTCATTGAGTGAATGCAAGAGAGGGAGAGACCTCGGCCCAGGACAGAGAGACACACCATCCCATATATAGCTGCTGGGCACAGGGAGAGAAATCCGTCCCCCTCAGCGGGCTTGTTCTCCCTTGGACTTGGTGGCTTGCCAACTCCAGGCAGAACCATGGAAAAGCTGGCTCCCCAGTCCCCTTACTCAATCCTGGCTAGAAAGCCAACCGCCTGTGGGAAGACATTTCATTTCATTTCATCTGGGGTGATAGCATTAAAGTGCATGGACTAGGATTTGGAAAAGTGGTGGAGCATAGGAAAAAAGAGCAATTTGGCCCACCCGTGGCACAGGGTGATCGGACTCAAAAGAGTAGCTTGCAACACGTGGTCTGAGAAGGGCTTGGGGCCCCACCATTCTTCTCCCTACAACCCCTAAGGCAGGGCCTCAGAGAGCAGCCCCTGAGACCCGACCTACCTACACCACACCATGCCCATTTGCCCTGGAGAGCTACTTTTTTCTTTTTAACTGTTTAAAAATCTTTTGTTCTCTTTTCTTTTTTCCTTCATTTCGCCTTTCCCCCCCTGGAGTCTGGGAAAACCAACATTTATACATTGCAGTGATTAGATCAATTCCTGCCACCCAGATGTATTTTTCTTTTCTCATTCTTATCTCTCCCCTCAGCAGGTTTTATGCTCTCAGACTGTCCTTAACTGTTTCTGTCCCCCCTTCTTTTTCTCTTTTCTTTTCCTTTCTTTTCATTTAAAGAAAAGATACACACACACACACACACACACACACACACACATTTGATTTGTCTGTGCATTGGCATGCTTTTGTTCCCTGTGTGTTTGTCTGTCTGTTGTTCTTTTCAGGGCTACCTCAAGAAAGAAGCCAAAGTACACATGGTGGAGAGTCCCAAATACCAATGAGCAAAGAAATAAAATAGTCAAAGGCACAACAAGAGTAACCTAGAGACACCATTAAAAGAACACTTCCTGAAATGACAGGCCCTGAACAGTCAACAGCCTCCTTTAATAGAGCAATATTAACAGAAGCACAGTACATAATGAGCTTTTAAAACTGACCAGAGACAGAAAGCTAGCCAAAATAATGAAACAAAAGAACTCTCTTCTGAGGAAATTCCAGGAAGAACTCACAGCCACAGGACTGCTCAAAACAGACACAAGCAACATAACTGAACAAGAATTTAGAACAACTGTCATAAAATTAATTGCCAGAATTGAAAAAATCATCAGAGAAGCTATTGATACAAAGACTACGGACCTTCAAAATAGCTGTGATGAGTTTAAAAAGGCTATAAATGAAGTGAATAAAGTGGAGGTGGCTGCTGCATGGATTGAAGAGGCAGAGAGGAAAATAGGTGAATTAGAAGCCACAGTTATAGCAAAAGAGGAAGCTGAGAAAAAGAGAGAGAAATAGATACAGAAGCACGATTGAAGAATTCAAGACCTGAGTGATACATTCAAACGCAACAATATCCGTATCATAGAAGTTCCTGAAGAGAAAGAGAAAAAGGTCCTAAAGGGGTGCTTGATCAAATTATAGCTGAGAACTTCCCAAATCTGGGGAAGAAAAAAGATATTATAATTCAACAGGTGCACAGAACTCCCCTAAGATGTAATATGAATTGACCTTTGGCATAACATATAGTGAAACTGCAAAATATAAAGATAAAGAAAGAATTCTGAAAGCAGCTAGGGATAAAAAGGCCCTAACAGACAAAGCAAAACCTATCAGAGTGGTTATAGACCTATCCACTGAAACCTGGAAGGCCAGGAAGGAATGGCAGGAAATCTTCAATGTGATGAACAGAAAAAATATGCACCCAAGAATTTTTTCTCCAGTGAGCCTGTCATTCAAAATAGAAGGAGAGATCAAGGTGTTGCCAAATATACAAAAATGGAGAGAATTCATGACCACCAAACCAGCCCTACAAGAAATCCTAAGAGGGACCCTACAAGGGAAATGTAGCAAGGAATATAAGGTACCAGAGATACCACTACAAACATGCACTCTACAGGGAACACAATGAATCTTAACCCACATTTTTTCAATACTAACACAATGTCAATGGACTGAATGCTCCAATCAAACGACACAGGGTAGCAGAATGGATAAAAAAACAAAACCCATCTAACTGCTGTCTACAAGAGACTCATCTTAGACCTGAAGACACCTTCAGATTGAAGGTAAGATGGAGAAATATCTACCATGTGACTGGAAGTCAAAGGAAAGCCAAAGTAGCCATACTTATTTCGGACAAACTGGACTTTAAAGTAAAGGCAGTAACAAAAGATAAAGAAGGACATTATATAATAATACAGGGTCTCTCCATCAGGAAGAGCTAACAATTATAACCATCTATGTGCCGAATTTGGGAACACCCAAATACATAAAACAACTAATCACTAACAGAAACTATTTTATTGATAAGAATATGCTAATATCAGGGGACTTTAATACCCCACTTACAACAATGGATAGGTCAACCAGACAGAAAATCACTAAAGAAGCAATGGACCTGAATGGCATTTTGGAACAGATGGAATTAATAGGTATATTTAGAACTCTGCATTTTGAAGCTAGGGAATGCACTTTCTTTTTGAGTGCACATGGCACATACTTCAAGATAGATCACAAACTGGGTCATAAAGCAGCCCTCCATAAATACAAACAAATTGAGATCATACCATGCACACTTTCAGATCACAATGCTATGAAACTTGATATCAATCAAAGGGAAAAATCTGGAAAACCTCCAAAAATGTGGAGGTTAAAAACTACCTTACTAAAGAATGAATGGGTCAATCAGGCAAATAGAAAAGAAGGTAAAAAAAATATATGGAAACAAATGAAAATGAAAATAAAACAATCTAATCTCAATGGGAAAGGCAGTCCTAAGAAGAAAGTATATTACAATCTAGGCCTATTTCACCAGACTAAAAAAGCCAAAATTCAAAATCTAACAGTGCACCTAAGGCAACTAGTAGGGGATCAGCAAGAGCACCCCAAACACAGCAGAAGAAGAGGAATAATAAAGATCAAGACAGACATAAACAATATAGAATCTAAAAAACCAATTGAACAAATCAATGAAACCAAGAGTTGGTGTTTTGAAAAAATTAAAAAAATTTATAAATATCTAGCCAGGATCTTCAGAAAGAAAAGAGAGAATACCCAAATAGACAAAATCATGAATGAAAATTGATCTATTACAACTGATCCCTCAGAAATACAAGCAATCATCAGAGATTACTATGTAAAATTATATGCCAACAAACTGGACAATCTAGAAGAAATGGACAAATTCCTAAATGCACAGGCACTACCAAAATTCAAATGGGAAGAGATAGAAAATCTGAACAGACCCATAACCAGTGAAGAAATCAAATCAGTTATAACAAATCTCCCAACAAACAAGAGGGCAGGGCTGGTTGACTTCCCAGGGGAATTCTACCAGACATTTAAAGCAGAATTAACAGCCATCCTTCTCAAGCTATTCCAAAAACAGAAATAGAAGGAAAACTTTCGAGTTCATTCTATGAAGCCAGCATCACTTTGGTTTCTAAACCAGACAGAGATCCAACCAAAAAAAGAGAACTACAGGTCAATATCCTTAATGAATACAGATGCAAAAATACTCAACAAGATACTAACAAATCAAATTCAACAGCACATAAAAAGAATTATCCATCATGATCAAGTGGGATTCATTTCTGGGTCAATATTTGCAAATCCATCAATGTGATACATCATGTTAACAAAAGAAAAGATGAAAACCATATGATCCTGTTGACAGATGCAGAAAAAGGATTTGACAAAATACAGCATCCCTTCTTAATAAAAACCCTTGAGAAAGTCGGAATAGAAGGAACTTACTTAAACATCATAAAAGCAATTTATGAAAAGCCCACAGCTAATATCGTCCTCAATGGGGAAAAAACTGAGAGCTTTCCCCAAGATCAGGAACACGACAAGAATGTTTGTTCTCACCACTGTTATTCAACATAGTGCTGGACATCCTAGCATCAGCAATCAGACAACAAAAGGAAATAAAAGGCATCAAAATCAGCAAAGATGAAGTCAAACTTTCCCTTTTTGCAGATGACATGTTACTCTACATGGAAAACCCGATTGACTCCACCAGGAGCCTTCTAGAACTGATTCATGAATTCGGCAAAGTCACAGGGTACAAAATCAATGTACAAAAATCAGTTGCATTTTTATACACCAATAATGAAGCAACAGAAAGAGAAATCAAGAAACTGATCCCATTCACAATTGCACGAAAAACCATAAAATACCTAGGAATAAACCTAGCCAAAGATATAAAAGACCTGTATGATGAAAGCTATAGAAAACTTATGAAAGAAATTGAAGAAGACACAAAGAAATGGAAAAACATTCAGTGCTCATGGATCAGAAGAAAAAACATTAAAATGTCATTATTACCTAAAGCAATCTACACATTCAGTGCAATCCCAATCAAAATTGCACCAGCATTCTTCTCATAGCTAGAACTATCCTAAAATTTGTATGGAACCACAAAAAACTCCGAATAGCCAAAGTAATATTGAAGAAGCCCAAAACGGGAGGCATCACAATCCCTGACTTTAGCCTCTATTACAAAGATGTCATCATCAAGACAGTATGGTATTGGCACAAAAACAGACACATAAGACCAATGGAATCAAATAGAGAGCCCAGAACTGAACCCACAAATGTATGGCCAGTTAATCTTTGACAAAACAGGGAAGAGTACCCAGTGGAAAAAAAGACAGCCTCTTTAACAGGTGGTGCTGGGAGAACTGGACAGCAACATGTAGAAGAATGAAACTAGACCACTTTTCTTACACCATACGCGAAAATTAACTCAAAATGGATGAAGGATCTGAACATGAGACAGGAAACCATCAAAACCCTAGAGGAGAAAGCAGGAAACAGCCTCCTTGACCTCAATTGCAGCAATTTCCTTCTCAATACATCCCCAAAGGCAAGGGAGTCAAGAACAAAAATGAACTATTGGGACCTCATTAAGATAAAAAGCTTCTGCACAGCAAAGGAAACAGTCAAAAATACTAATAGGCAACCGACAGAATGGGAAAAGATAGTAGCAAATGTCGTATCAGATAAAGGGCTAGTATTCAAAATCTAGAAGGAATTCACCAAACCCCATGCCCGAGAAATGAATAATCCACTGAAGAAATGGGCAGAGGACATGAATAGACCCTTCTCTAGGGAGGACATCCAGATGGCCAACAGGCACATGAAATGATGCTCAGCGTCACTCATCATCAGGGAAATACAAATCAAAACCACACTGAGATACCACCTCACACCAGTCAGAGCAGCTAAAATGAATAAATCAAGACACTATAGATGCTGGTGAGGATGTGGAGACACTGGCACCCT